>NC_088910.1:13843923-14144160 GCF_963576675.1 Euphorbia lathyris | reverse complement strand
TCAATTGCACTTTTGTTGTCACATTTGACCTCAATTGTCTTTGTTTGAACACCATAGTCTTCAAGCTGTTGCTTAATCCATAGGACTTGAGCAACACAGTGTCCAGCAGCAATGTACTCAGCTTCAGTGGTAGATAAGGCTACTGACGCCTGCTTCTTGCTGAACCAGGATACAAGACAGCTTCCTAAGAAATGACATCCTCCAGAGGTGCTTTTCCGTTCTAGCTTGTCTCGTCCATAGTCAGCGTCAGTGTATCCAACGAGTGTAAAACCATGAGTGTTGGGATACCATAAACCTGCGTTCACTGAGCTTTGCAAATATCTAAGGATTCTTTTTACAGCTATGTAATGAGATTCCTTAGGGTTAGATTGATATCTAGCACAGTAGCATACTGAGAACTGAATGTCCGGTCTACTTGCTGTTAAGTAAAGTAGAGAGCCTATCATACCTCGATACAATTTGCTGTCTACCGACTTACCATTCTCGTCAGCGCAAAGGACAGTGTCAGTGCCCATAGGAGTAGATATTGGCTTGCAATTTTCAAGATCATATTTCTTCAATATCTCCTTGGCATATTTAGCTTGACTGATGAAGATGCCATTTTTCCCTTGTTTGATTTGAAGTCCAAGGAAGAAGTTGAGTTCTCCCATCATTGACATTTCAAACTCAGTCTGCATTTGCTTGCTAAATTCCTTGCACATTGACTCATTAGTAGCACCGAAAATAATATCATTAACATATATTTGAGCCAGCAGGGTGTCTTTACCCTTTCTCTTAATGAATAAGGTTGTATCAGCTTTGCCTCTGACATAGTTTCTAGTCAGCAGGAAACTGGTCAGCCTCTCATACCAAGCACGTGGTGCTTGCTTGAGGCCGTACAGAGCCTTTTTGAGTTTATAAACGTGGTTTTGGAACTTAGGATCCTCAAACCCTAGAGGTTGATTAACATAAACTTCCTCGTTTATAACTCCATTAAGGAATGCGCTCTTAACATCCATTTGAAACAGTTTAAAGTTCATATAACTTGCATAAGCGCATAAAATTCTAATAGCCTCTAGCCTTGCCACTGGGGCAAAGGTCTCACCATAGTCAATACCTTCTTGCTGACTATAGCCCTGAGCGACAAGCCTTGCTTTGTTCCTGACTACATTTCCTTGCTCATCCAGCTTGTTGCGGAAGACCCATCTTGTTCCAATGGTCTTATGACTCATTGGATGTGGCACTAACTCCTATACATCGTTTCTTCTGAATTGGTCAAGTTCCTCTTGCATTGTGCTCATCCAGAATTCATCTTCCTCAGCATCAGCGAAGTTCTTAGGTTCCTGAACTGAGACGAAGGCTACGTTGCTGAGGTATCTCCTGAGTTGATTTCTTGTCATCAGGGTATTTTCAGCGGCATCAAGAATGGCACTCTCTGAGTGTCCTCTTGGTACCCTTATCTCCTTTGGTAGATTGATGTCTTGTGCTGCCTGTGTTTCAACAGTCTTTGCAGGTATAGATTGGTCAGTGAAAACAATTTGAGGTTCACTTTTACCTTTGGTCAGCCCTTGAGGGAATGACTCAGCGGCTGTATCTTGATCAGCGGGTACTGAGTGTGGATCATCCTCGGTCAGCGGTAGATATCTTCCTGCAGGGTTAGTTTCGTCGAACTCAACATGTACTGACTCTTCTAAAACTTGAGTTCGTTTATTGAAAACTCTGTATGCTTTGCTGTTTGTTGAGTAGCCTAAAAAGATAGCTTCATCAGCTTTTGAGTCAAACTTAGCTAGGCTATCTTTGGTGTTTAAAATAAAACATTTACAGCCAAAGGCACGAAAGTATCCAATGTTGGGCTTTCGTCCTTTCCAAAGTTCATAGGGGGTTTTCTTTAGTATAGGTCTAACAAGAGCCCTATTAAGAATATAGCACGTTGTGTTAACAGCTTCTCCCCAAAAGTACTTTGGAAGCCTATGCTCACTCAGCATTGTCCTGGCTATTTCAACCAAGATTCTGTTCTTCCTATCTACAACCTCATTTTGTTGAGGCGTCCTAGGAGCAGAAAAATTATGGTCAATGCCGCTGGCTTCACAGAATTCAACAAACTGTTGGTTTTTTAATTCTCCACCATTATCACTTCGGATGTGAGCCAGTTTTAGGTCTTTATCATTTTCAAGTTTTATAACCAAATTTGAAAATGTCTCAAAGGTCTCATCCTTGCTACTCAGCAGGATGATCCACGTGTACCGAGAGAAGTCATCTACAATGACCAAGGAAAATCTTCTTCCACCCAGACTCAGCGGCTGGACTGGACCGAAGAGATCCAAGTGTAGTAACTATAACGGACGCTTAGTTGAGACAATATTTTTACTATGAAAAGATTGTTTCGTTTGTTTTCCAGCTTGGCAAGCGTGGCATAGTTGATCTTTTTCAAATTTAAGTTCTGGCAGTCCCTCAACCAATTGCTTTCTTGCTAATTTGGCCAGGAGGTCCATGCTTACATGACCAAGTCTCCTGTGCCATAGCCAGGAATTTTCTTCCTTTGAAACTAAGCATACAGTTTTTGAAAACTTTTTCTCCAAGTTCAGCATGAAGACATTATCAATGCGAGGGGCAGTTAAAATTAACTCATTAGTTTTACCCTCGTATATTTTACATCCAGTGTCATCAAATATAACTTTTCTCCCATTATCACATAGCTGAGCTACACTGAGTAAGTTATATTTGAGTCCGCTGACTAGGGAGACTGACTCAATAGTAGGATTACCTCCAACGGTTCCTGACCCTACTATCTTACCCTTTTTGTTGTCTCCAAAGCTTACGCTTCCTCCTCGTTTACGCTCAAATGTGATGAACTGAGTTTCATCACCAGTCATATGCCTCGAGCATGCGCTGTCAATATACCACATCTTTCACTTCTCAGCACATCTTAGGCTTACCTGCAATGTAACTAGTTACTCTTAGGTACCCAATTCTTTTTGGGTCCTTTCTTGTTAGGTTAAACAGGTAAAGCATCATATTTAATTTTATGGCGGCATACTTGGACAGTATGGCCATTCTTTCCACAGAAGTCACAGCTGACCTTCCGTTTAGGATTTCTCACTGACTGGTCAGCACCCTAGTGCTGAGCGTGCCAGCACACCTTTGTGGTGTGTCCTTTCTTCCCACAGAAGTCACACTGGACATTCCGCTGAGGATTCCATCTCTGCTGACCAGTACCTCGGTACTGAGTATTCAGAGGAATATTTCTTTTGTTTGGAACCTTTAGTTGGTTCTGGAGGGTTGTGACGTCCTTTCTCAGTTTCTTAGAATCTGATTGGACTTCAGAGATAGACTTATGTATGATCTCCATGTTATCATGCAAAGTTGAGTTGTCCTGAAGAAGGAATCTGAGGTCACTCAGCTTGACCTCTTCAACCTCGTCACAGTGCATGCTGAGTGCTCTAACTTTCTTATTACACTTTTTGACAAGTGTGTAGAGATCACTCAGGGCATTAACCATTTCATTTCTGAGCTGGGGTAGTGATATTACCTCATTTGATTGCTCCTCGTCATCAGATGCGATGGAGGGGTCATCATGCTCAGAGATGCACGGCTCAGCAAGTTCGTCAGCCATAAAACAAATCTTTGCTGACTCAGTGGCATCAGCTTCTGATGATGAAGACTCATCGTTGTCGCTCCATGTTGCCACCATTGCCTTTTTGCCGTTCTTCCTTTCTCTCCTCAGCGTGGGGCAGCTTGACTTGATATGGCCAGTTTGATGACATTCAAAGCATGTAATGGGCTTTGAGTTGTCCTTCTTGTATTTGCTGTCACTGGACTCAGCTTTATACTTATCAAACTTTATGTAAGGCTTCTTAGAATATTTGTCATTCTTTCTGAACAGCCTTTTCATCTTCCTGGTGAACATAGCCATCTCTTCATCATCTGTTGAGCTCCCATCAGTGGAGTCAGCTTTCATGACAAGAGATTTTTGCTTCTTGTCTTCAGACTTTTCCTCACCTCGAAATTCTTCATTGAGATCTCATGGGTCAGTAGTGAGCCGATGAGTTCATCATATTTGTAGGTGGTTAAGTCTTGAGCTTCCTCAACATCGGTCTTCTTTGCTTGCCAGTTTTTAGGAAGACTCCTAAGAATCTTCTTGACTTGTTCTTCCTCGGTGAAGATCTTCCCAAGTCTCTTGAGCTCATTGATGATGTTTGTAAACCTTGCATTCATGTCAGATATTCCTTCATCATCATTCATTTCGAATAGCTCGTATAGTCTCATCTGCTGGTTCACCTTGGACTCCTTCACTTTGTTGGTTCCTTCGTAGGTGACCTCCAGCTTCTTCCAGATCTCTTGCGCTGACTCACAACCTGATATCTTATTATATTCTGCAGCATCAAGCGCACAGTGAAGCATATTTATAGCCGAAGCGTGATTTTGTAACTTATTGAGATCATCCTCTGTCCATTTGGCCTCAGCTTTGACAACTGTTTGGCCAGCCACAACTTCAACAGGAACAAACGGGCCTTGGACTATTGAAAGCCATGCACTCATGTTTGTTGCCTGAATAAAGTTTTTCATCCTATTCTTCTAGAAGGTGTAGTTAGACCCGAAGAATATGGGAGGCCGAGTAATGGACAGCCCCTCAGGTAAGATCTGAGTTGTCTGGTTTCCTGGGAGAAACCGAGTGCTGTTTTCAGCCATAGTGGGGATCAGCTCAAGGTAGTTAAACCTTTCACAGTGAGCTTTTAAGCTCTGATACCACTTATTGGTCACTTATAACGTAACAAGTTAGTTCCAAGGGGGGGGATAGGAACTACTTTAAATTTTAATACGTTAAGGCTGGCTTCTTTTTCTTTGAAAAAGGATTACACAGTGCGCTGAGTAAATTAAGACACTAGCTTAGTCAACTGGTGACTAAGTCAGCTTCTTTCTTTGAGTCAGGAGATAGCACTTAAGTCTATTCCTGAACTCAGATACTCAATTCAACACAACTCAGCGTGACCTCTTTACTTGGTCAGTTTTGTTTAAGCAAGCAATATATATATTAAGGAGTTTAAGGTTAGAAAGATGTTACTCAGCAGATTTATCCAGGTTCGGCCTCCAAGCCTACGTCCTGTCCCCGAAACACGTTCTGAGCTTTCGAATTCTCTACTGAGCTCTTTAACGGTAGAGCATCAAACCTTTTACAACTTAGAAGCTGAGTATAACAAGAGTACCTTCCTCTATACCTCTACTCACTCCTAATCTCTCGCTAAGTACTATAACCGAGTACTCAGCCTCTCATTTCTAATCTCTAGAAATGATAAAGATTTGTCCTAAACAACAATTGCTAAGACACCTTAGATGATTAGATAATCACTCTAGACTTTTACACGAAAGATATATAATTTGGTGTAAGAATTTGCTTTGCTTTTCTTAACAGAACTTGAGTAGAATTTTGGTCAGCGTAATGGCTTGATAATATTATGTGTAAGAATGAAGCAACTGAAGGGCGCTATTTATAGAGACGTCTGAGACATCAGTCATTTCGAATTTCAAAATAACCGTTGGAGGGAAACGGCTTCCTGTCGTTGTCACTCAGTTTTGCTCAGAGCTCTCGGCCAATCAGATTTGAGTATCTTCTGTCCTCGGTCAGTGTTGAGCAGCTTTTAGTCAACTCGGCAGAATGTCTCTCCATTTATGGTAAGGTCAACTAGACAGCGTCCTGTGTCTTCTGAACTTTACCCAAAGTGGAAACACTTTGTCTGGAAGTTGTTCTTGCTCAGCTGCTGTCTTGTACTCTTTGTCGATTCAACTCAGCAGCTTCACTCCGAAGTTGTTCAATGAAGGTCTTCTAGATCCTTCTCTTGCTGAGTTGCATTTTGATCATAACGACAGCGTTTTGCACACACGGGCCGAGTTGTCTTTATCTGTTTGACTTGGGCTTTGACTCCCGTATTGGGCTTTAAGTCTTTTAGTCTTTATGTCTTATAAACAATTTAACTCAACATTGAACAAACACATTAGTTAAATAAATCAAAGCATTTAAACTTAGTGTGTTTAGAATATATTTAATTTTACTTAGATAATTTTGTCAAATCAAAATCATGTGGAAAGGTGTTTCAACAAATAGAACCTCTGAAAAGTACCTTCCTCTACAATCACTGAACTATCTATACTACTGTTGTTGTTTGCTTATTACCGAAGCAACCAACAGAGTTCCTGATGAAAAATATTGTGAACAATGATTTTTCTTTTGCAAAAAATACAATGAAGATCTAAACAATATCCTTGGACGAATAAAATAAGAACAATGTTTGAATATTGTGTTTTGCTTTTGAAGATTGATTTCACTTAAGAGCTTTTGGATTTCATCAACTTCAATTGGAGCTTGTGAGCTTCTATTTATAGGCAGAGGAGTTAAGAGATTTGTTTAAAATTGAAGTTACTGTTCTGATCAAAACCGAGGTTGTCTTATCCGCTCCTGACACCTTTTTATTTGGTAGGTAAAAAGTTCTGTTGTACTTCCAGAACTTCAGTCTTGGGCCGTGTAATTCTACCACCTTTTATGTCTATGATCATGGCAGAGGTACGTTGACATGATATGCCCACTGTACCACTTATGCTTTTAGATCAAGCCTTGGGAATAAACGTGCCAGCTGTTTATCCCCTTTGTCTTGTGGACTTCGGATATGGATGTGGCCCTCTAGATGGATGATGAAGCTTTTCTCTATCTCAAGCCCCTTCTGTTTTTCTTGGCTATAACTTAGGTTGATACACTTAACACATAAGATTAGTGAATAAACGAATTTGAGCCTTAGGTTGATTATTTTGGGGTTTTGATTAATTTATTTTTGTCATATTCAAAAACTCGTGGAAAACTGTGTTTCAACAATCTCCCCCGAGTTTTACTTCTTCTATCTCTTCACATCTTCTTCCAAGAGCTCTGATCTTTTTATTGCATTTTTTAACTAGTGTATAAACATCACATAGAGCATTTACCATTTCAGTTCGGAAGAAGGGGAGAGAATTTACCTCATGATTTTGTTGTTCATTTTCAAAAGCATTAGAAACTTCCACTTCCTCAGCTATTGACTGAACCTTTGTTTCATCTGCTATGAAGCAAGTGTTTGCAGTTTCATTATCATCCTTTTCAGAGGCAGAGGATTCATCAATGTCACTCTATGTTGCAACCATGGCCTTCTTGCTATATTTCTTCTCCTTTTTGAGTGTTGGACAGTTGGATTTGATATGTCCTGGTTGATGGCACTAAAAACATGTGATAAGCTTAGAAGATTCTTTTCTGAATTTGCTATCACCTTGCTCTCTTCTATATGTGTCACTCCTCTTAAATGGCTTCTGATACTGATCACCTCTTTTGAACATCCATTTCATTTTGCGAGTGAACATGGCCATTTCCTCATCGTTAGTAGTGCTTTCTTCAGAGGAGTCAGCTTTTAGCACCATCGACTTCTGTTTCTTGTCTTCTGACTTTTCCTTTGTTTCAAAGTTTTTCATTAAGATTTCATGGGTAAGGAGAGAGCCAATCAACTCATCATACTTGTATGTCGCCAGGTTCTGGGCTTTTTCAATGGCAGTCTTCTTAGCCTGCCATCCCTTCGGAAGGCTTCTGAGGATTTTCTTGATCTGCTCTTCTTCGGAGAACCCTTTTCCAAGTCTTTTCAGCTCGTTTATTATATTTGTGAATCTGGCATTCATATTAGAAATGCCTTCTCCATCCTTCATTTCAAACAGCTCATAGAGTCTCATGTTCTGATTCACCTTGGACTCATTGACTTTGTTGGTTCCTTCATAGGTCACTTCCATTTTGTCCCATATTTCTTTAGCAGTCTCGCAACCTGAGATTTTATTATATTCTGCAGCATCTAAAGCACAGTGAAGCATATTTATAGCCAAGGCATTAGTTTGCAGTTTTTTTAAATCATCTTCAGACCACTTGTCATGTGTCTTTATGACAGACTTTCCCGCTACAGTTTCAGTAGGTTCGTATGGACCTCTGGTTACGACTAACCAAGTGCTCATACTCTGGGATTGGATAAAAAAATTTCATTCTGTTCTTCCAGAATGTATAATTGGATCCAAAGAACAGAGGGGGTATGGTAATGGATAGACCCTCCGGAAGAACTTGAGTGGTCTCATTACCAGGGAGGTCTCTTGTGTTGCTTGAAGCCATTAGGGATTTTAAGCTTAAGATAATGTTATTTGTTTAAGGAGCTTGTTAGTCTCTGATACCACTTGGTTATCCTTAGTGAGATAGTATTAGTTCCAAGGGGGGGGTGGAATGGAACTATTTGGTAATTTTACCTTTTTTAATAAATTCTCACTTGGTCAGCACAAGATTCTTGAATGCACAATAATTAGAATCAAAGGTTGGCTTAAGATAGACAGAGGAATCTGTTTAGCTTGACAATTCTGATCTTAATTATTAGCTTCTGAGCTTGGTGTTAAACTTATCAGAGGATAGATCACAATGCGTTGTACTTAGATAAATAAATAACGAGACAAAGGTAGTTATACAATTTATGCAAGATCAGTTATATCACATGAATAATCAGAGGCAACAGGTCAGAGATTAGAAAATAGTTACTCATTAGACTTATCCTGGTTCAGCCTCTAGCCTATGTCCAGTCCCCAGAATACCTTCTTCTGGGCTTTAATCCACTAAAGCACTATTTCAGAGGTAGAGCACAAACTTTATACAAATAGATAGAGCCTCTGTAAAGTACCTTCCTCTACAATCACTCAGTTATCTATACTACTATTGTTTGCTTATTACTGAAGCAACCAACAGAGTTCCTAATGAAAAATATTATGAATAATGATTTTTCTTTTGCAAGAAATACAATGAAGATCTAAACAATATCCTTAGACGAATAAAATAAGAACAATGCTTGAATGTTTGAATATTGTGTTTTGCTTTTGAAGATTGATTTCACTTGAGAGATTTTGGATTTCGTTAACTTCAATTGGAGCTTGTGAGCTTCTATTTATAGGCAGAGGAGTCAAGAGATCCATTTGAAATTGAAGTTACCGTTCTGATTAAAACCGAGGTTGTCTTGTCCGCTCTTGACACCTTTTTGTCTGGTAGGTAAAAAGGTCTACTGCACTTCCAAAACTTTAGTCTTGGGCCGTGTAATTCTGCTACCTTTTCTATCTATGATCATGGCAGAGGTACGTTGACCTGACGTGCCCACTGTACCACTTATGCTTTTAGATCAAGCCTTAGGAATAAGCATGCCAGCTGTTTATCCCCTTTGTCTTGTGGACTCCAGATATGGATGTGGCCCTCTGGATGGATGATGAAGCTTTTCTCTATCTCAAGCCCCTTCTGTTTTTCTTGGCTACAACATAGTTTGATACATTTAACACACAATATTAGTGAATAAACGAATTTGAGCCGTATGTTGATTATTTTGGGGTTTTGATTAATTTATTTTTGTCAGATTCAAAAACTCGTGGAAAATTGTGTTTCAACAAAGCATATGTAAGTCAAGCTGACAATGTCCTGCTTAGTTCTTGTATTTCTCTTTTGTAGGAATACCAAGATGTCATGTCCAATGAATTGCCTGAAGGATTACCACCTATTCGAGGCATCAAACATCAGATCGACTTAGTACCTGGGGCATGGGGCAGTTATTCCTAACCGCCCAGCATACCAGTGAAATCCTGAGGAGAGGAAGGAGTTACAACGTCAAGTGGAGGAGTTACTTGCTAAGGGGTATGTGAGGGAGTTACTTGTCCCTCATTTAATTTTTGACACGTGCCAAATTTTAATCATTTATTTGCACTTTTAAGAGTGTTAACTCTAATCCCAAACTTAGAAATCATCTTCTCTTTCAGCTTCTTTAGTTTTTCCTTTTTTTGCAATCTTCATATAGGTTTTTTTTTACAAACTACTAATCTTCAATCAGTCTCGTTTCACATAATCAATATTCTATAGTTTTGACGTGAAACAATAATTCTACAGATTTTTGCTTGAACAACCCATCTTCTTCCTTATTTGCGTACTAATTCTAACATGAATATAAGCAAAAATCTTCATGTCAAATCAAAATCAAAATTTCTTTCCATAATAAGATCAACCTCCCAAATTTTAATGTCATCTACATGACAATCCAATAAGCTAAAAGGCAGAAATCATGAACAAACAATAATCCCAAAAACACTTAATAAAAGAAATATAAACAAAAATTCTTCAGTTATATTTTAATAAAGGTTGTTGATCGGACAAGCAAGACCATGATTGGAGGAAGAAAATCTAATACGTAGATGATGAGATGATCGCAATAGAAAGAGAAAATCGACTACAGGATGATTGGAAGAGAAAGACTATTAGGAAGAAATCGTGACGCTTATTCTATTATTGCTGAAAGAGGTTTATTAAATTTGAGATTCACTAAGTTAACGTTTGTTCAGAGTAGAAATAGCTGATTAGGATGCAATTGACATATGTCAAAAATTAAATGAGGGACATATATTTGGGGACAACAAATTTTCTTTCGTTAATTAAGTTAAAAAGATCAACTTGACTAATCCCGTTACCCAATCTATTTATTATATGGATTAGTTGAGTCGAACAAATAATAAGGTCCAAGTTACAGCGTAGTGTTCACATGGATCCTAATGACAAAATGAATTTGACCATTCACCGTTAGATTTAGGCTTATTAAATCTAAGCCTTAGGATGCTTTTAATCTCCACTCTAGAATTTTAATAAGCCTAGATCTAACGATCAAATACTATATGATCATTAAAGTCTATACGATCAAAACCGTCAAATTATAACATATTTTTACTTTTAATATTTTGTAATTAAATTGTTTTCAAATAGAAAATAAAGCAAAACAAAAAGCACGAATATTTGAATAAAAAACCAATCAAACTCAACGCAATTCAATCCATCCCTTTACAATTGATTATTTGATCAATTGGGTTGATTTATCAACCAATCAATGGATTAACTGTTTTAATAGGTTCAGTTGGATTGTAACTCAAACACTAGAAAATAATTTATTATACCCCTAATTTTTTTTTTTGCTTAGTAGGAAGGGCGCTATGCCCCAAAGATAGGAAACAAAAAAACCTTAAGCTCGAGTTCTTCTGGGAGTCCTCGAGCCGAATATATCTGCATTTAGTAAGTCAAGAAGGCCTGCAGGGGGCTCATCACACTCGTGATATCCTAAGCTCAATGATCCTGCGAATTTCGCCAACCAATCTGCTGCTTGATTACCCTCACGAAGGGTATGAACAACAATGACTTCCCAATTCCTTCTCAGACGTTTTTGCACTCCTCAATGATCCAGAGATACCTGTGCTGGCTTTGACCCGGTTCCTTTATCAACTGAACTACTATCATGGAGTCCACTTCGAAAATTATTTTCCTCCATCCCTTATTCCACGCTATCTCTAATCCATGATATAGGCCCCAGAGCTCTGCAAGAAGAGTCGTATAGATCCCTAAGTTACACGCAAAACCCCCTAACCAACTTCCCTGGCTATCCCGAGCTAGACCACCACACGACGCCCCACCCGGATCTCCTCTACTGGCCCCGTCACTATTAATTTTCCGCCAATCCTCCATCGGCCTCTTCCACATAACCAGCACCGGCCGGTTCCCAGCGCTCATCGCTTCTCGAACTCCACCACTCGTTGACAATTTTTTAATCTGGATAATCACACTATCAATCTTCCTCCCGATCTCATATGTAACTCCCTCAAAGTTCAGTTCATTCTGCCATTTCCAGAGAGCCCAGCAGTTTATTGCAAACACAACTGACCACTCGCTTCCCTTCCAGCGCTCCTTTGAACGGATGTTTTCCATCATCCAATTCTGAATATTCCCTGTGAAAAACTCTTATTGCCTATTGATCGGGACGAAAAATTTCCAAAACCTCCTTGCTTCTGCACAGTCCCTAAGGAGGTGAAGAATTGTTTCACGTTCAACACAGCTGTGGCACCTCTCGTCCGTGCTTAAATGCCTTCGAGTTTTATTAACGTGAGTGAGCACTGCTTCATGACCGACGAGCCACATGAACAATCGAACCCTTTCTGTTACTGCGATTCCCCAGATATCTTTCCAGTCTTCACTTCTCAACACTGTTAACGCTTCCTTTGCAGTCATAGATTGAATTGAATATGCAGATTTTACCGTAAACCGGACTGATTCCGTTGGTCCCAAACACCAGCTATCTGTCGCAGTATCATTACTAAGCAGGGCCACTAACGCAAGCTGCAGTATCACCTCATGTGGAAGTAGCGTTTTAAGATGATTCCAGTCCCAGCTGTCATTTTATAACTAATAGTCTGCAACGGTTTTGCGCTGCTCATCGTCCGACACCGGAATAAGCGCTTTATCCTTTAGCAAAAACTCCCCAAGCCATTTCTCGTTCCAGAACTCCGAATCCCTTCCATTTATCACAAGGCGAATTATCCCTTTTTGCAGAATCGCAGCCCCTTTCACAATGCTTCTCCAATTTCCACTTCTCGGGCTTCTATTCCGGAAAATCTCAAAACCTTTCCTATCACCAGAATAAATACCCTTTATTATTTTGACCCAGTAGCACTCAGGTTCCATCAGCATTCTCCAACTAAGCTTCGCAACATTCGTAAGGTTTGCTTTGCGAGTTTGTCTAATGCCCAGACCCCCTGGTCTCGAGCATGACAAACCAAATCCCAGTTCACCAGGTGAACCTTTCTCACTTCATCAGTAATACTCCAGATAAATTTCCAACTAATACTATCCAGGGTGTTGCAAACACTTACTGGAAACACTACCGTTTGCATGGTGTATGTCGGGAGAGCTGACAGAACAGACTTTACCAGCGTCATTCTTCCGGCACCCGATAGACTCCTTGCCTTCCACCCTGCCAGCCGGTTTCGGACCCTGTCAATAACATGGTCGAAAGAGCGCCTGTTTATATTGTCATGTACAATTTGGACCCCAAGATACTTCCCCAGATTCGTCGTGCTTTTTATTCACAGTTCCATGGTGATCTGGTCCTGAATATGATTTTCAACACTATTTGAAAAAAACAGCAAGACTTGCTAAGGTTAACATTTTGACCCGAGCCATCGCAGAAATAGCTAAGCACTTTCTTGATAAGTCTAGCCCGCGCCCCAGAAGCTTCCGCCATTAGGACAATATCATCTGTAAAAAAAACAATGAGAAAGTTTAGGCCCATTCTTCGAGAGGGTGATAGCTTTCCACTCCCCCTGTTCAACCGTATCCATAATGAGGTGACTTAGCCGCTCCATGCAGAGAACAAACAAATATAGGGAGAGTGGATCTCTTTGTCTTAGTCCTCGGGATGGATAGAAGCCTTCCCCTTTCTCCCCATTCCACAGGACATGTATAAACGGAGAAGTGACACAAGTCATGATAATAGATATTAAATTTTGTGGGATCCCCAGCAGGAGCAACGTGTCTTTCAAAAAATTCCAGTTTATTCGGTCATATGCTTTTTCCAAATCGAGTTTCAGTAACATCCTGTTCTTCTTACAATTTTTCCTCTAAAACGAAAAAACCGTCTCCTGAATGAGAATTACATTATCGGAAATATGTCTCCCCGGGACAATGCTACTTTGCATTGGTCCAACAATCTCAGTGAGTAGTGGTTTGAGCCTGTTCATAATGCATTTGGTGATCAGCTTATAGCTGACGTTGCAAAGACTTATCGGTCTGAACTGGTTAAGGCTATCAGGATCGGTTACTTTAGGAATCAGCGAAATCAGTGTTGTGTTCATGCCTTCCTCCAAAATCCCCTCATTTAAGCCTTTAAGAACACAATCATAAATGCGAGCCCAAACCGTATTCCAAATTTTTTGGAAGAAACCTGCTTGGAAGCCGTCAGGGCCCGGGGCCTTCCACGGTGTCATACTTCGAAGAGCCTCCTTGACATCCTCGGGATGAAACGGTCGGGCTAACGCCTCTCGGTCCTCATCATTGATTGTAGGGAACGAGTGACAGGAGCAAACCTTGACTCGTATCGAAATCTCCTCGTGGTAGAGATTCTTGAAGAAGTTTACCGACATCATGCGCAGACAGTCAGTATTCCAAATCCAAGACCCATCTGTATTCTTTAAGCCGAGCTTCTGGTTCCGTCTATTCCGAATAATTGTTGACATATGGAAGAATTTTTGTGTTCCTGTCTCCCTCCTTGAGCCATTGAACCCGAGATTTCTGAGCCCAATATAATTCTTCATGCTTCAAGATTGAATTTAACTCAGTCATGATTTTTTCCTCAAGCCTCAATATGCCATTCGTGCATCTCGTGGCCAAAGCTCGTTGGATGCCTTCCAATCTGGCGTACGCACGCCTTTTTCGTTTGAAGATATTGCCAAATTCCTTTTTTATTCCAGTTCTGAAGCCATTCAGCCATGTTTTGAAGGGCAACACCAAGCGGAGCTTCCTGCAACCACCCTTGCGAGACCTGATCCTGGATAGAGCTGTCCTCCATCCAAGCGGCGATGAACCGGAAGGGGCTATTTTGTTTTCTCTCATCGCAAAGGAGATCCACGAGAATGGGGGAATGATCCGATTGTAATCTCTGAATATGTCTGACGATCGCATTGGGGAAGCGAAGTCGCCACTCAGCATTGCACAACCCCCTATCCAATCTGCAAGCAACTCTGGTTCTAGGCGTGGAGCCTCTATACCAGGTGAATTTAGGGCCCATATAGCCAAGGTCGACTAACTCAAGTTGATTAATCCAGTTAGAAAACGGGCCACATCTATCCAGCGTTTGAGCTGCTCCCCCTTGCTTCTCACTGTTATCTTTAATACAGTTAAACTCCCCACATATCAGCCAGGGATTCACCACACTTCCCCATAAATCTTCCATTTCTGCAAAGAACAAGCGCTTCTGAGCCATTTGTGGTCTAACATAAACTGCAGTAAATTCAAACTCTGTGTTATTGCTCTCACCTCCTACTATTGTAACATTACAATGTATAAACTGAGGGTTTCTAACTTTCACAGATAACCTTGCCATCGTGTCATCCCAGAAGATCCATACTCCTCCACTGAACCCATCTGCTTCAACTAATTCACAATTTGGGAGGCCAATTTGTTTACCAATCACAAGCGCCCTGGTACTCGGGATGCGGGTCTCTAGCAAACACACAATAGAAGGCTTGTGGACCTTCACCATAAATCTCAGAGAACGCCGAAAGGCGGTGCCACCGGCACCAAAACAATTCCAGGTGATTATCTTCATAGCAAAAATAAAAAGAAAAGCAAAACCAAGCAAAATCAATCAAGGCTGGCTCGAATTTAGAGCCTGATCCTCCATATTCACCACGTGCATCCTGTTTTGTGAAGCCGATCTGTCCCTCAACTTTTGTAACAACCGATCATTCCCTTTCGACAAGTGCATTCCCAAGCTCGTGTTAGTTACCAGCTCCTGAAGCACGCCTCTGGATTCTTGTTCAATGTGTGTCCTTTTTCCTCTACCTATTAGGGGTTCTGCGTTTATACCACTAGTCGGCTCCTCATGCTGGAATTGCTCACTCAATTCTACTTCCATAGAATTCTGTATGAGACTTCCAAATCTATTAGTGTGTGCAAATTGTCCCTGGTCTCTGTTCTCTTTATTCTTATTCCCTTGTTTCCCTGTGGCTTTGCGTTTTTGTTTATGGTTCATGGTCGAACTGGTTTTCCCTACCGAAATGCTTTCCCCCTGCATCACACCAAATCCTTGGAATGTCTTTGAACTTGTGGTTTCAAAATCCTTATCGGTGATGTTTATAAAGGGGTTCAGTTGCCCTGTTCTATTCTCATGTCTTTCTCTATTTACTGTGCCTTCGACTCCTTTGTTGCGAGGAGTGAATTTACGCCTAGGAACAATCATCCACGGACCGTACACTTCCAATTCAGGTTCAACATCTTTCTCCGCTGGTTCCTTGCTCGGACGAGGGCTTGCTCCTTCTGTTCTGCTTTGTCCATCTTCGTTGGGTTTCCCCACAATCATATTACTTGATTCCGGATTGCTGTTGGTGTAAACTGCACTCGGCCAGGTGCATTCTGCCCTTAGGTGTCCATACCGACCACAATTTGTGCATGTAGTATAAAGATCTTCATATTCCACCCGTTGAATATCTCCTTCCAAATCAAACTGAGCAATTAAGGGGTTAAGCAGATTAATTTCAACACGCACTCGCGCAAATCTTCCTATAGTTTTCTTTACCGTATTTTCATCCACTCTTACTAGCTTCCCAACAGTCGTAGCTATCCCAATCAGAACATCTTCATCGTAATATAACAGCGGGAGTTGCGGTAGTCGGACCCAAACCATTGATTTCTCGACACTGGCCTCAGTAGGGCTGAATTCAGCAGACCAAGTTCGGACAGTCAAATAGTGTCCCTGGACGAGCCAAGGCCCATCGTTGATTACATGATTCCTGTCCAGCTCGTTATCGAATTGTACGAGATGGAATCCCTCACCTAAGTCCATCATACTGACCCCTGCAATTGGCTTCCACAACTCCAGTGTCCGTCTCTGTAAGGCCACATATCCCAAGTTCCGTCCCAGGAGCTTGATGATCAGAGCATTCTCCCATGGCTTAGCAAACTTCTTCTTCAGTTCCGGATCAATCGTCACCCGAGGGCATAGAGGATTGGTTTCGTCGACATCGATTTTCACAAGGCCCGCCGCTATGAGATCGGTTCTAACTCGCATCGGCTGGTGGGTAGCTTTCGCAGCTGCAATATCGTTCTAGGAAAGCTTGGGTGTGGCGGGGATTGAAGATGGGTCGGTTGCAAGAAAGGATGAGAGGTCATCGGGAGGGATGAACGGCGGCGGTCGGTGACTCTGTTCGTTAGGGTTAGGATCAGGAGGGAGCATAGAAACAATTTAGTAAATAATAATAATTAAAAGTAATTACTTCCTTCTTCTGGACTATTATACCCCTAATTTTACTTATACTTATTTATAAACGTTTCATAAAAAATAATTATTTATAAATAAACAAGATAAGATACCAAAATAAGTATATGATTTTTGGAAAAATATCAATTTAGTCTCCAAATACAAAACAATAATATAAACTTAATGTTTAAAAAATGATACAAATTTAGGCATCGATAATAAAATGTGACACATTATTGTTATTATTTCGTTAAGTTTTGATTTCCCTCTCCACGTACAATCGACAGAACTGAACGAAATAATATAAATAATATGTCACGGTCTATTATCGAGCTTTAAATTGGTATTAGTTTTTAAATATTAAACCTATATTAATATTATTTGGGTAAATAATTTATTAGTCCCCTAGTTTTTACCTAACACACTGTTTAGTCCCCTTATTTTGAAAAATACATTATAAGGTCCGTAGCTTTTTCCAATATTAACTCTTTGATCATTTTTTCTAGTTTTTTTAGACTTGTAACCGTTATATTTTAGCATAAATAGACATATATAAAATAACAGAGTAATATGATCAATTTGTATTGTATTGTGGTTGTCCTAAAAACTAAGATATATTCGGTTAAAAATCTAAACAAATAGGTAAAAAGACCACATGGTTAATATTAGTAAAAGATTGAAACCTTAAAATGTATTTTTCAAAATAGAGAACTAAACCGTATGTTAGTTAAAACTAAAAGACTAATAAATTATTTACCCATATTATTTTATATACGTAGCTTAAATTAATATTTTTAAAAAACCATACTCTATCCTCGACCAACAAAACTAAGTTTCAATATACGCCGTAAAAATGAATTTGATTGGGCATTTCACATTGCACACGGATCCATCCGCGTGACTTATAAGGTGAAGATTTCTGACCGTGGATAGCGTAACAATCCAACGCCTCAAATTTACCCAATCAAATCTGTGAGAGTGTAAAATGATTTTCGCTTCCATCCCTTTCCTCTCCACTCCACTCACATTCACTATATATACCCATCCGAATTCCTCAATTTCATCTATCAATCCCTGCATCAGCTTCCCAATTTACAAAACTTCCTTCAATTTCTGCGTTCATCAATGGCTCGTACTAAGCAAACAGCAAGGAAATCCACCGGAGGAAAGGCTCCTCGTAAGCAGCTAGCCACCAAGGCAGCCCGCAAATCAGCTCCTGCTACCGGAGGAGTGAAGAAGCCCCATCGTTTCAGGCCGGGAACAGTTGCTCTGCGAGAGATTAGGAAGTATCAGAAGAGCACTGAGCTGCTCATCAGGAAGCTTCCCTTCCAGAGGCTGGTGAGGGAAATTGCTCAGGATTTTAAGACGGATCTGAGGTTCCAAAGCAGCGCTGTTGCGGCTCTTCAAGAAGCTTCGGAGGCATACCTGGTTGGACTATTTGAGGACACAAATCTCTGCGCCATTCATGCCAAGAGGGTGACTATTATGCCCAAAGATATGCAATTGGCTCGTAGGATTAGGGGTGAGAGGGCTTAATTGTTTCTGATATGTTTATGCTTTCAAATTAATTTCTGTCAATCACAAGCTCAATGGCCGATATTGTATTCTGAGATTTGGATTAGTTTAATTAGCCATGTAAATCTTTGAGTTAATGCGAAATTTCGAATCTTGTTTCACTTCACTGGTTTTTTCTTGGTTTACATTTTTGCTATGAATCATATATCTGCGATTTTGGAAGAAGGGCCTAACGAAAACGACAGCGTATCGTCAGCCTTTTGCTCCCTCTTTTTATTTTTTTTGGCTGTTTATGACCTAATTGCACATCACTGTAATTCATGTAAACCGTGGATGTAAAATAAGCAACCCGCGCACGTTAGCATTTCTGTCAATGGCGGGAAACATTAAAGAAGAAAAAATAGAACAGTAAAGATAACTTCCCACCAAGCACTCCAAAACAAAAGGAAAAAAAAAAGTTAGCTGTAGAAAGGTAGTGACTGTGGAAGAGCTCTCTCGTTGCATGGAGAAATATTTGGTTCCTGTTGAACCATCATCGGAAGCACCTAAACGCTTCCAGAGGTAAACCTATTTACCAGTTTTGCTATTCTTTGTTTATTGTTAATTTGAATCTTACACTGTCGGCGTTGGGATTTGAAAGACATGAATGGGCGAGGAGCCTAATTGAAGTGAAAGGGAGATTCAGACGCAATTACCGGCATGATCTTTCTGCTTTGCTTACGCGATCTTACTCCGAGGTCCTTCGATTTTTCTTCTCTCCCCTTTTTCTTTTGCGATTGCTTTCTTCTGACATTTTTTTCGGGGTAATTTCGATTTCGATTGCTTTTGGCTTTTGTGAATACTTGAATAGGTTGGTGTATTTCCACATCTTTATCATGTAGATGGAGTTCCTTGTCAGACTCTTGTATGCATCGACCATACTTGAATTTCTTTACTTATTCATCTATCTATCGAGAGCTTCTTAATTTCATTTGAATTTGAATGGTTTTACTTCATATTGCGCAGAGGAATAGGGTCATCAGCAGTGTTTCATATGGTGAACCGCCTGTTCCGACCTCAAGGTCATTGCTTCATATCTCTATCATTTTGCTGATAATGTTATTATTGCTATATATATAATGTTTAATAGTTGATTTTCAAATGACATTTTTCATTTGCTCGGTGTTATGATTGTTATCGAAAGATGTTACTGGCAATTGTTATTCTGACTGATTAACTATCAATTATATTTATTAACTTGTAACTGTTTATAATGCTTTTTGATTACTTCATTTTAAGCATTGGTTAATCCCTTTCAGATTCTATTATCATAAAAGCATAATTATAATACACTTATTCTGCATCGATTTATTATCTTTGGTGAATGACACTAGTTTATAATTAGAGATTCAAGACAAAATTGATCATCATTTTTGCAGGCAAGGAATCTCTTCATTGGAATTTGATACCAAGGTGATTGTGCTTATTAGTATTTTGTTATAAATTGTTTCCCAAAAGCATATCTATCTATATAATTTTTTTTTTCTTCTAATTGTTTACTGAAGTTGATTTGCATGATCTGTGTGAAAATTGAAATCGGGGATACACGGAAAACACTTAAAAATTGGTTTGATAATGTTATTTCGTGGCTATATGGGGAGAATAAGAGGAGCAAGTACATAAATGTTACAATGGTGGGGCAAAAGAAAGGCTTTCTTAAGGAATTAGTTTGTAATCTTGATGATTGTATTCACTGAGTTTGTCCGAACTATTTGCAACTTTATAAGTAAATTTTAATTAGGTTCTAGTTTGTGAGCATCATACATGGTTTTTGAGGATACAACATTGTAAATATGTTAGTATGACCTTTTGTGCTTATCTATGCAAGAAATTTTGCACATTCCTGTTTTAGATAAGCTGCTATATTTTTTTTGAAGTATAGTATTCTGTTGTCCAGAGGTCACGGGTTCGAGTCTTAGGAGCGGCCTCTTGCCAATTAAATTGGCAAGGGAAGGCTTGCCCCCAATACACCCTTGTGGTGGGACCCCTCCCCGGACCCTCGCTCAGCGGGGACGCGTAATGCGACCGGGCCGCCCTTTATAGTATTCTGTTGTCGTGTGACCGAAGGTCACGGGTTTGAGTCTTAGGAGCGGCCTCTTGCCAAAAAAAATTGGCAAGGGAAGGCTTGCCCCCAGTACACCCTTATGGTGGGACCCCTCCCCGGACCCTCGCTTAGCGGGGACGTGTAGTGCACCGGGCCGCCCTTTTTTATAGTATTCTGTTCTGCACCAACATCTGTTGGTGGGACAAGATAAACATGCAGCTAATGTCAAGTTTGCAGTGGATAAAATTCTGTATTTTCTATAACTTGTTTAATGCAAGATTTTGAAAGTTTTTGATGTCTTGTTTGTTGTGTTGGCTTTCATTAATTCCTTCTCTAGTTGCCTTCTAATTCTATTTGTTTTTCTTTTCTATCATAACTGCAAATATGTGATCCAGGGAATTTACCTGGTATCTGTAACAAAATCCGGGTGCTTAACAGTACATGACTTTGAAAGTCTATACTGCCAGGCTAACGACGTGTTGCCGTGTAAGTTATTCTCTAATATCTTGCATGGCAATTTTTTTCTAGTTTGCTGGAATGTTCATATTGAAAAAATTACCTCGAATTGGGAGTCTGTGGCACTCTCTCAATTATTAAGAATGTTGAGACCTGGAAAGTATGGTCTGTCTTTTGGCAGTGCACCAGATACTCTTATACCAGTGGGTTTTTTCTTGCAGCCATGGTTTTAAAGCACTGGATATTTTCATTTTTGACTGATTGTTTGTGGTTTCTTTTCCTTAGTAGATTTCGAAGAAGATGAAAGCAAACATGTTTTACACCTTTCTTTGCGCCAGCAACTTGATGTTGTTCGTTGGAATCCGGCTAACCAAGATGAGGTCTGAATTATTTATTTTTCCTCTTTGACAATCTTATGCTTCATATTTTACTATCATCTGACCTTCATTTATGACCATCTCTTGATACTCCAGTTTAATCACTTCGTAGGTTGCCTGCACATCCATGAAAAAGAATGATGTACTCATTTTTGACATAAGTTATATCTCTTCTGAACCAGTTGAAGTAAGTTTGTTTTAATAATCCATCTTTTGTAACGTATCTCGTTGCCTTTTTCTACTGTCCCTTTGTTTTTTTTTATATAGATTCTACATATTCCGCTCTTAGTATCTCAGTTTTCAACTATAAAAAACAGAATTTGCTGGGCCTATAACAATTGTGTTTATCTAGAATTTTCATTTTAATAGAAGCTTTGAGAAGATCAAAACAAATAAAGCCTCACAACTAATGAACAGTTAAAAATTTAGTTTTCCAATTTTTCGCATGACTCGAAGAAACCAGTTCTTTCTACCTTGTTTTTCTGGAAGCCATCTTGTTTCTCAATTCTACTTCCAGCATCTGCTATTTCTGTAGCTCTAAGATTCTAAACAAATATGATTATGTACCTTGATGCGTATTGCAGTCAGATAAATATACTGCTGCTAACTAGAAAAACAATCTAAGATATTTCAGAAATATAATGAGCTATAGACTTTGTTTTATAGGGATTCAGCATTTTAGGGATAACCTTTATTTGCTTATGGATGTATATATTACAAGTGTGGTTGACCACAAATTTCGATTTGTTGTATATGCAGGTCTTAAGAACGAAGCGCACAGTGACTGTTCATGGGTCTGATGTTCATAAGGGTCTAACTGATATAGCTTTTTCTACGATTGACAAATCAAGGTTGGTAAAAAGGCTGTATTCTTTTTTGTAAAATCTGGTTTCTTCTTTTGACAACTAAATTGACTTAAGCCTTAGAAATTGGCTAATGGCTACTCATATATGATGTTGCCCATATGGTAACTACATTTGGATAATTTCCTGGTATAGTATTATAGATAAAGATCCGATTCATCTGATTCACACCATACTGTCATTGATGTAAAATGGTCTTTCACGTGTTATCTGTTATATATGCTTATCTCTTGATTGGCATGTTCTGAATAAATTGGTGTGTTCTTGCAATTCCTTATCTGATCCATAACACCTCTTCTTATATATATATATATGTGTGTGTGTGTGACCACATTTTTCTCTTTTTCCCTTCTAATTGTAGGTTATTTGCGTCTGACACAAATGGTGTAGTTAATATGTGGGATAGAAGAATAGGTTCTCTTCCATGTCTTGAGCTCACTACTAATAGTCGCAGCACTATCAATAGTATCCAATTAAATCTGGAAAATCAAGTAAGTACCCCATGCAGAACTTTTATGGTTTCTTTACATTTTGTTGCAACTAGTCTATGCTATTTGTTTAAGTAATCTTTTGCATCTTGTCTTCAGTAGCAATGTTTTACCGACATTTACTTTGTTTCCTGAGCAAAGAAGTGGCAACCACGGAAAAGATTTTTAACACGGTTTTCAATCCATCACTTATTTTTCGAAATTCTCCACTTAGTTTGCATTGGTTGGCCACCATAAGCTGCAAGATCTTTGCTTTACTCTGATGACTAACGGTTTCACCAAAAAATATCTGTAAGTGTTCTGTTAATCGATATTCTGTTGGAACCGAGATAAAAATATTGTCTTTTCACATAGGTGGTTTTTGGGGCTGGAAGGCATGGGATAATTTATATGTGGGATCTTCGTGGAGGAAGAGTATCTGCTGCTTTTCAGAGTCATAAAGAGGTAAATTGTTCAGGTTATGACACTTATGTTGTGGAACAAATTTCAAACAGTGGTTACGTTTAGTGACTAATATCTGTGATTTTATACATTCTTGGCTACTAATACTATAGTCTATGCAATTATAAGACCAACACTTATGGCGCCAATTCTTTTCCTTCGGTAAGTGTATCAATGTAGCCCATAACAGTGATTGACCCCTCTCCGTGGTGTTATCCGTCTGTCCAGTAGGATATATAGCATGCAGAGATTTTTTTCTCATCTTCTACTATCTAATTGACTTCCTTTATTAATTCTTTTGCAATATGAATTCTGTACTAACAGATGTGCCATCCACCCATAACATGTTGGAAGCTTGCATCAATGCTAGAGAGAATTGGGACGCTAAAAGTACGTATGGCTTTTTAATCCCATTATTCAGAAGAAAGTTAATTTACCTGTTGACTGTGGATTGGGTGATGATGTTTAAACGCTTTGGTGCTGTATTTCCTCTCCATTTTTTGAATTCAATTCATATTAAAAAATCCAACTGTTGTACAATTATGTTTAAATACAAACTGTAATTTCTGTGCTATGCTGTTCCTAACATGTTCTCTTAATGCCACAAATTTAAGTTATTTATGAATATATGGTGCTCCTGAATTTTTGAATTTTCCTTTTAGATAACATAAAATGGTAAACTGAAATATGAATGTGTTAGAGGATCTAATGTAGCTGCTCGGGTTTAAAAATTTCCATGATGACATACACGGGGTTTCTCTTGCATGATACAACAATGATGTTTTACGTGTATGCGATTTAATGAAAATTATTTGTCAGACCGTTAGCTTATTTATGTGTTCTTTTATTTAAATTCAAGATTATTTTGGTTAGTGCATTAGAAATAGATTTTCCCAAAAGCAAAATTAACCATAACATAAAGGCTTACTATATCATGGAGCATTAACTTTATTTGGCACATAACGAAACTCATGCTCTTTTCTTACTTTAGCCTTCTATATTGCACAGGCACAATCAGCTATTGTCACCAAGGAGGTGCACTCTATTAATTTTGATCCTTCTTGTCCGTATCAGTTGGCATTCCATCTAGATGATGGTTGGTAGGTCCACAATGGATACATTTCTGTCTTGTCCATATAATTGCTGTTAGATTCTTCTTTGTGTAGTTTTGCTGATATGATTGCTGTTGTTTACAATTTTTTTTGGACAATAGTTAATCACTTCATAAAATCTCTGGGAGAAATGTAAGTAATCTGGTTTTTCATGTCTGTTTTTGTTTTTGGAGTGTAGAAAGGGGGAGGGGAGTTTATTGTGGAACAAATTTATCCTAAGTTCCTATATGGAAGAAATCAAACATCTCGCTCATGTTTGGTGACATTATAGCATCTTTTTATCTACGCTTTCTAGGCTCTTTAATATTCTGATTGAAAGAAACAAACTGGAGTTAAAAGCCGATATGCTGAAGACAGCAATATTTTGGTACAAAAAACAATTGCATGAGAACTGAAGATATCTGTTCATTTGAATATTTAATATGAAAATTAAACTCTTATTAATAATCGGAACGCTTAAGATAGGTCTTGAAAAGGCTGTAGAGAAATTTTTGCATGCAAATTTTAGTCCTATTAGTGAATAATCAAAATATTTATCACATTGTCTATATGAATTAAATTTGAGTGTTTCTATATTCATATTTGTTAAGAACGACTCTCACTTCTTGACAGTACTCAATTTGGACCCTAGCTCGATCGAGCCATTGCAATAGTGATTAAGCATAGCATTTGGAAATGGCTGGAGTGCACAACTCGAGTGAGTTGAGCCAAATTTGGTCGAGCCACGACTTGGTTGGCAGCAACTCAGTTCAGTTACTTACCCGCCATTAGAGTTTTGAGTTATTGGATCCTCTTTTATGTTCTAATAGGCAACAACTCCATGGAAAGTAGATCTAAGACCACTTACTCGGATTTTTGACCCTATAAAAGAGCTCTTGTAATTAAAATCCATGTATAGGAACTTGGAGTGACTCGAGAATGTATTTGGATATATAAAACTAGGGTTTTCTGGTTGGTGATGGATTCAATATCTTGTAATTCTTATTCTCAGGAATAATCAGTTTCTCCTCTCCCACGAAGTAAGCAAAATTGGCCAAACTACGTTAAATTTCTTGTGTTCTTGAGATTGCTGGCTTAGTTTCCTCTTTTTGCATATCAAACGTACAATAGTCAACACCATCAATTCCTAAGAAAATTACTGAATGCCTTTATTTGGATGAATCAACTTATTCAATAATCTCTATGGAGTAGTCATATTTTTTCCAGTCTGATCTTTAGTGCATACTGCAATGCAGGTCAGGTGTTCTGAATATGTATGATTTTGAAGTTACACATGTACATTGCCCTCCCCCCGCTTGGTTGTAAGTAAAATTGAATATCTCAAATTATATGTTCAAGAAGCAGTACTGCCAATTTATTCTCAAATTGTGAATTTGAATTGATTAGGAACGATTCCAACGTTTCAGCTGATCTGTTGTACTTGAGAAAACCTTCTTGGTTGCCAACTTATTCAGTAAGTTGTCTAAGATTGGTTTAGCTTGGTTTCATTTTGCAATTATATAACTGATATGTGCACATTTAATTTCTACCAAGGAAGGGAAGATATTGTAAAGACTTCTTGTGATTCGGATTTAAATCTGCCAGCTTCTTTAAGCCCTTTGTTTGATGACATTGGCAAATAGTTATAGGATTACTGTTCTTCTAACAATTTACTCATGATTGGCGATATTGGTGCTCTCGAAATCTAGAAGGTATTCAACTATCTGGACAAAACAATATCTAAAAAGGTAAAATACACCAATAGCTCCTGAACTATAGTGCTACAACATTATGGTCCCTAAACATGATTTTGTGACACACGTCATAGAACCTAACATTCATGTCCAAATTAAAGAAAAGCCGTTTTAAAAATTAACGAAATGACGACTTGGTCAAGTTTGACTACATCATTGCTCTTTTTTCTATCCATCTCATCATAAATTATGGTGAATACCTATTTTCATGTCATCATTTTGTCAATGTTTTAACAGATTTTCTTTGATTTGGACTTTAATGTTACTATAATATAAAGTTCAAGGACTTTTATGTCAGAAAATAAAGTTTAGGGGCCATATGATACTAATAGCCCTATAGTTCAAGGGCCATGGATGTATTTTACCCTATCTAAATATGTGTATTTTGCTTAGTTGTTGCAGTTTATTAGTAGCTTGTTTATGACAGGATGTGATGAGATAAACTGCACAGTAGCATTTGCAAAAAAAGAACTGAAAGACCTCTATAGATTCTTCTAAACACACTATTTGTATTATGTGGCACTGCCATTAATTAGACTTCTCTTGCAGCTACCACCCGCCAATGTTAGGTTTCATTGCCTCATAAACATTATTATTCACCCCTCAAATCATCTTTAAGCCTGATAAGACTTCAGTTTGTCATTTGGTTGTGTATTGTGGAGAAACTAAGTTGAAAGTGATACGATTAAATGCAGGTGTATGCGGTTGGATCAGCATCCACCAACGGCATTCATCTTTTGGATTTCTATCCGGACACTAGCTCTCCCTGCCATGTTGACTACAGGTAATAGTTGCATTTTAAAAAAAAGACTTGATCTCTGGTTTTATATGTTTCATGTGGATTTAAATTTTAAATTATAAGATATTCAGTATATTGCTAATTTTGTTATGTCAGTGAGAAGGAAGAGAGAGACGTCCGAGACAAACAAAACAAGTTTGTTCCATTGACTGAAGCTGTGACTGCTTGTGCTGCTCATCCACTCAATGACACCATTGTTGCTGGAACCAAGGTATGTAGGGGTTCTGAGGTAACATAAATTGTCCTTGTTATATGAGGAAATGTATTGGCAATGAAATGAAATTCTCACTATCAAGAGGATAACATGATGATCAATTCCTCTATCAATATACATGGGCACTAAGTAATTGCCAGGATGAGTAAAAATTAAAACAAGGTTTCATAACCTGTAAGGCTAAAATGCGTTTATATCGTTGGAGTTTGGGGTCTATTTTATAAAGGTCACTGAATTTGATATTTTGATTTCAACAAAGTCATTGAAACGTTGACTTGACACAAAAAGATAGGTGACTATATGTCAATTAAACGCCATGCTTGATATGTCTAACTTTTATGTCATTCGTTGTGTGTAAGTGCAGCGGGGGAGCTAGAATTTTAACTTTTAAGTGAGTGGGTGCTAATATTGAAATTTTGTAAACATAACTTTATGTTTATAAATATTTTGTTTCTAAAAAGAATTCAGTTGGTCAAAGACTATAAAATTTTATGATCTATATATAAAAAAAGGGCGGCCCGGTGCATTACGCGTCCCCGCTAAGCGAGGGTCCGGGAGGGGTACTGGGGGCAAACCTTCCCTAGACTCGAACCCGTGACCTCCGGGCGCACGACAACAACGTTTTACCGTTGCGCCGAGGCTCGCCCTCAAGTATATATATTAAAAAAAAATAATCAATGGAGTTGTCTCCACTATCCATCAAGTGGCTTCTCCACTTGTCACTTGCATATTTTAAGCCACAAATTTAAAAAATAAAATAAGTGCTGTTAGTTAGCGTATAGTCAAGTATTTTTGGTACCACATTAATATTCCGATGAGTTTTTATATACAAATTGGCCTAAATAACTTTATTGAAATCAAATGTGGAATTCATTAATTACATCTAAAGAAAATGAAGCGTGATTTTTGTGAAAGAGACACCAAACTTCAAAGACGGTGCGTCCAGTTTATCCTAACGGAGTTTTGAAACATGATTGATTTCAGCATTCATCCTTGCTGGTTATATCGCAACGGAAGCAATCTTTCTGAAGCTTATAATCAGAACAATGCCAATTTGATGAGAGGTCAGTTTGGAACATCATTTTCAACCACTGCTCGGATTTGCTAGATGGGAAAATGCCTGCAAGGTGTGTACATTCTTCCAACTTCTCTACTATCTGTGCATTATATTGAATGAAAATTAGGAGATGAAGGAGAACTGGGCCAGCTTTTGGGCCTGTAAACCTTTCATAATGGGCCCTATTTTTGGACAATAATATCCAAAAGGGGAAGGATAGGATTGGTGGAGTTGGTGAGTAGAGTTTAGAAATTTTGGACAGCAGGAATTGAGAAAGGTACAGTGAAAATGAGTGACAAATTAAATTCACGGGTCATATATAGCTACTACTAAATTGTCATATCATCCTACAATGAATCATCCTTGTCTCTATTACTATTATTTATGCATACCAAACCCATGTGGAAAGTTTCTACATTTATGACCTCACACTTGTTACTTGTAAAATAGGTTTCTACTAATTTACAAAAATACCCTCATCATTATCACCCTAGACCAAATTTACTTCTAAATTTAATTCACATTATAACATTAGCTTACTTAGAAATATTTTGTGAGCCTAAAAACTTTTTGTAGCAAACCTATACAATTTTTGCTTTTTGAACTAACTTTGATGTGTTTAATAATGTTTGAAATTGTTACTGTTTATTATGAGTCCTAAATTGCAACATTTATAATGGATAGTGGTAAAAAATTATATTGTTTGAACTGTATTAGGCTTAAGGGTCCGTTTGGTATGCCGTAATGTAATCAAAGTTGTAATGGAATGGAATAGTGATTCCATTGTAATGTTTGGTTAACAAATTAAAAGAAAAAGATAAATTGCAATTACCATTACAATACCCATGTTTGTTTGATTAAATGTTCTCATAAAATTTTATTTACATAATTGAAATCAACGAAAAACTTGAACACTTGAAAAACGTGAAATTAGTGTATAAATTTTTGCGTTTTCATATTTTTTCTATATTTTTCTCGGTTTTTTTTGTTTCCATCTTTGACGTTTTCACCGTTTTTTTCTATTTTCGCTTTCTTTCTGTTGTTTATTTCATTATTTTCATATTTTTTTATATTTTTCTTTTTTAATGTAATGAGAATTCAAGTCATTTTCTTCCGTAATTGAGATTACAAGAGTTGTTGAATAAAATTAATTCATGGATTTCTCATTTCATTACAACAAAATTGTAATATGCAACTAAATATGGTAATGAGCCTTTCTGTAATGGGCATTCCATTACAAAGGCCATTACATCTTACCAAACGGACCCTAAGAGTATTATAGTTTGATTTATTTAAGGGTTAATAAGTAGATACTACGTGGTTACACGGATTTGAAGATGTTTATCTTTTTTTTTTGTTACAAAAGTAATCCCGAGGTTTGCAAAAATTTGCATTTTTTTTATTTTGTCAAATTTGGTTAATAACAATCTGAAAATGAAAATTTTCAAGAATTAAAGTTATTTAGTATCATATTTACTATGAAGTTCTCTCTAAATGTTAACTTTCTCTTTCATAAAAACACCACCTAAATGACCTCAAACCTAAAAAGTTGAAGAATTAAAGTTGCTTAAAATATAATTTAATTTGAAAATTTTCACTTTGAGGTCATTATCGCCAAATTTGACAAAGTAAAAAACAATGCAAACCATAGAGTTGTGTTTGTAACGAAAAATGTCACATATATCCATATGCAAATCCGTGTAACCATATGACATGTACATACTTGTAATTAACCCTTTATTTAATTGCAATTATCAGTTTATAGATAATTTAAGTTAAGAAAGAAACAAAAGAAATCAGATAGGTTTGATTATGAGAATGATCCGAAAACAAGGATTAATAAAGCTATAACGTCGCTATCAACCCTTAAGCTTATCATATATAATTGATGAAAAGATGACAATAATTACCAAATCAAGGCCCAATCTGCTTTCTCTTTCCCCTTTGTGTCTTTTCTGTTAACTCTTCTCATAATTTTGTGCATTCTTTTTTTAATGATTTATTTAGGCTCAAAGCTCAAATTAGTCCCATCATATTTTCGGTTATAGATTCAGATTTAGTAAAAAAAAAATCTGATAAATCGAAAATAAATTAAAATATTTTTATGTATATTTATAATATTTATTTCATGATAAATTTTATTTAAGTTATATTTGATTTTTTTTGTTACATAAGTTATATTTGATTAACTGGGGTTTGTTTGGTTTGGTTTTATTATATGTACATAAAAAATTACGACAATATAAAGTAAATAAACTAAATTTTTTATTTTAATTGAGAGAGGGATCCAATTGGTGGTTTTTGATACGTTAGGGATTTAATTGATGATTTTAAAAGGAGAAAATTACACAAAAATTCATCTTTTAAAAACTATTTACAATTACGTCAAGTCATGATTTTGAATTATGTCAAACTAATAAATTCACTATTTTTAATCTATTTTAAGAAATGGAGTTTATAAATTAGGGTCTAGAATATATTATTTAGGGTCTAGAATTTATGAATTGGAATTTGGAAATTTTAATTTGGGTGTAAAATCATACTTTATTTGTTATTTGTTATATATAACAAATAATGACATATTTAGAATTAAGTTTGATAATCTGATTTAGTTGTAATTTTATAGTTAGTTATGATATTCATGTAGGAAGCCTTTTTAAAGGTTAGAGAAATAATTAGCTTTACAAGTTGAAGTTAATTTGAGCTTTAATCTATTTATTTAAACAAAGGATACAATAGAAGATATCTATAATCATAGTTATTAAAGGCGCATGGCGCACTAAGGCGTAAGGGGTCCTGGAGCCATCACATGGCGCATGGCGATGGCGCGCGCCATAACGAGACAAGGCGCACTTAAAAAAATAAAAATTATAAAAATATAAAACTAACATAAAACTATCATGAAAATATCTTAAGCATAAATAAATTTTAAAATGCAAAATAAACCCCACAATAGAAAACTTTAAAGTTGAATACTAATTCCTAAGTTCTACTCCTAATCAAAACTCTCCAAATCCATCACTCCTCATCGAAGGCATCATCAAACTGTTGAAGTTGAATTCCCTTTGGCTTCTCTGTTTCTGTTGTTTGAATCCGTTTGATGTGTTTTCTTTCTACTAAACTTCTTCCTCTTTTAATGACTATGTCTCTTATTCTTCAAATGGCTCTGTCTCTTCCTCTTCAAAGAGTCTCTTCGTCTTCTACTTAGTTTAAAACCTATAATCTCCCTCCTTTTTAATACTTTTTTGTTAATATAACATGTGTTCCATTTTAGATATATAAAGTAACTACCAAAAAACTGCCCATAACTGCCTCTAACTTCCAAGGCGCGCCTTTGGCAACTGCCTTTGGCGCAAAATGGCGCACCGGGTGCGCGCCATGGCGATTGCGCCTCGCCATGGGGCTGCCATGGCGCTAAGGTCTGCGCCTGGTGCGCCATGCGCCATAGGCGCGCCTTTAATAACTATGTCTATAATTATCTGTTAAGAGTGATTTTGTAGTTTATTCGATTAGTCACCTATTTTATAGGTGAATCTCGTTCCCATTAAAGTTTTCTGTATACACTAGAATTCAAACTCGACATCCCAGCTTAAACGATATGAGATCCTTAAACACTCTAGTCAATCTTAATTGGTTAGTTAAGAGCAATTTTACTTTCTAATATTTACATGATATAATTGAGAGTAGGGTGTGTATCAGTTCAAATCAAACCGAAACGAAAAACCAATAACGAAATTACTGAAAAAATTGACATCGACACTGGATCGAAGAATATGTAAAATCGAAATATAACCGAATAGAAGTATCATATTCAATTTTAAACTGAGTAAATTGTATTTTTTTTTAAAAATAAAAACTATAAATAAAATTCACTATATTAGCTCATTTAATTTACCTAAAAAAACTTGTAAAATCAAATATGTATTTATATATTTATATATAAATGTTGAATATGAGTAATTCAATGTGATCCTATTTTTTTATATTTTTTTCCAAATCGAATCGACTAAATACTGAAATACATCTAAAACTATGAACCAGTGTTAAACAGTGTCAAAAAAATTGTATCAATTTGGCTCGGTAATGCGATTTTAACCTAATAATGGACATCTTTAAGTGAGTGTAGTATTAACAAATTGGATCAATTTTAGATATAATTAAATGAAGTTCGCTTTTCAATCATGAATTCTATTATTCTTACTTCTTTTGTTATCACCCGTTACTAATAAATAAGATGTGTATGGGACAAGATGTGGATCTTTTCTTGTTCCAATTTTTATCACATATTTTGTAAGTATTGTACAATGTTAGATATTCATATGAATTTAGCTTTCAATTATCCGCTTAAAATTTTAGTTCAATTGATTATGTAACATGGTACTATGAGTCTATGTTGTGCATGCTTCAAACCCATTGGGTATTCACATATAGTATTAGGGGATTTGAGTTCGAATTCTGATAACTTCATTTGTTGATTTAATTGCAGGATATGTGAATATAAGTGTATGTTGTGCATGCTTCAAGTCTAGTTGGTATTTGTGTGCGAGAACGTATCCGATATTAATATGAATTGGATCTTTAACTATTTGCTATAAAATTCTTCAAAAACATATTTTTATATAATTAACTTCAAATAAAAGGGTATTTAAAAAATTTATTTAATTTCTTCTTCATTTTATTAAAGGGTAAATTTTAAAACAACTCCCTATGGTTATATTTTTTTGTCAATTGCATGCTAGTTTTTTTTTTTTTTTCCAAACAGGGATTGTTGTTAAAGTTAATGATTTTTTAGTTTGAAATTATAAAAACGACAGTTAACAATCTCAAAATACAGAATTTCAAGAACCCCAATGTCTGTCTTATCCATTTTCTAAAGATTAGATTAACACCAAATCTTTCATCCAAATGATATTTTCTCAAATAATAATAATAATAATAATAATTAACACCAAATAATAGAAACTCATTTAAGTCCTTCAAATGCAACAAGGAAAAAAAAAAGAAAAATGTATTTGTTAGCGATATTTTGCGAATATGCTAATTTCAACCTTGTCACGTGTGGTTAGGGTGCGGGCGTGCCAGAGAAGATTACTTCTCAATTGAAATGGTTAAGTTTATGGAATTTGCGCGCCAAAACTTGAAATCTAATCGAAGCGATTGGCGAGGGACGCAAGGATTGAAAAAGTCCCTCTTGGGTCTCTCGCGCTGTTATAGAAACTTTGCGAGATAAATTATTCTTTAAAGCTAAGCGTATAAATTGAAGACGAGAAAATAAAAGAAATTAAAGTGCGAAATTGACACGAGATTTGGTGAAAAATCGGTATTTTATTTATGTGAATAGGTGTTTGAATACATATGTTCGAAGCAAGCATTAAAAATGGAATGAATTACAATTGAAAAATCTCTATATTAAACATATAGCTAATTCAATTGAATTGGAAGGACAGATCAAATACAAGGAATTGAAGTGCTATTAAAATAAATTGGAATTCAACAACAAACTCGGAGCCACAATAGCTATCTCGGACTGATGTTGAATTTTGGTGTCGGCTAGAAGTTCTTGGAGAGCGGTGGTCGGTCGGGCCTGTACAGTATATGATCTTGGCAATGGCACAACGTTGGTGGGCAAATGGGGCAGATTTAACCTTTAACTTCGGGAGGCTCGTTTGGGTGCTTAAGGACACGGAATTGCACGAGTAAATAGGCTAAATTTAACTTCAGGAGGTCAGGAACAAACTTCTATAAGGGGTCGAAGGCTAAAACGGACGCTAAGTAGATGAAATTGGGAGTTGAAAATAACTGGACGAATCTGGAAAATTCTGGAAACAGAATGTCTAAAAGAATTTGGGCTGGAAAGATCGGCTTGTAAATAGAGTTTCTGGGCACGGAATTGGGCAAATAAATACACTAGATCGAACTTCAGGACGTCAGGAACAACTTTGTCGGAGGGATTGAAAGCAAAAAATGATTTTAAACAGACGGAATCGGGCTTTGAAAGTAGTTGGACGAATCTGAAAAATTGATTTGAAAACAGAATTATAGCTAAGAATTGAGCAAATTGAAGGCTTGGAATGTTAAATTGAATTAGAAAAACTTGGAAAGAGGCTATTGGAACTTGAATTGGAGCTAAAGAGAGCTAAAAAAGGGATTGAAGCTAAGAAAAACGAAGAACGAAAAGAAGAACTTTGAAGAACCAAGAAGAAAAGAACTTAAGAACTAAGAACTAGAACTAAGAACTAGAGAGCATTGGAAGGGACCTTAGGAAGGGGTTTTGTTGTGTTGAGTTGAGTGATTTTTTATGAAGGGGAGGGGGTCTATTTATAGTATTTTGGAGTGGCATTTTGGTAATTATTAAGTGGCATTTTGGTAATTATTCACCAACTAACTCAACTACCTCCATGCCACATCACCCCACTACCTCAACTTCCACTAACTACCATCAACTTCCATTGACTGCTTCCAACTGTTGCCGGAAGAGACGATACGCCCCGCGTATCCTTGGTTACGCCCTGCGTATTGGAGGTCTTGAAGCTTGTGCGTTTCGTTGATGGTATCTGCGCGTGGCGCCTCTGGTGTTACGTCCCGCGTAGGAAAGTACGCGCTGCGTAAGAGAAGGACGCCCCGCGTGTTTGTGCTCCTGAACTTGGAACGCCTTGTTGATGCGCTTTACGCGTGACGTGTCTAGCTTTACGCCCCGCGTACTTGAGCCTCTGAAGTGGAACTTCTCCGGATGTGTGGTATACGGCCCGCGTGTTTGATTGACGCCCTCATTGGCTGGAGGTGAGTTTACATATATATATTTATTTTATTTTTTCTAGAAAAATGGAAACTATACCTTAAAATCAAATATAAACTTTCTATATACATGAAAATAAAATTTATTTATTTTGGCCAACAGTATTAAAACTTACATTTTGAGCATGATTCTCCTAGCTTGTATTAGAAAATAATCCCAATTATAATCACATCTGTTCTTGACTAATTTCATAACTAAAACATCAAATGTTCATTTAAATCAAAATAATGAAGTTTTACAAATTTATCCTAATATGGAATTACATATATATACTCATTGTTGAATCAACTTAATAGCACTACGAAAGGGACCTTTTGAACTATGGAAACTGGTCGGAAAGGTTGATATTATGGATCTAGTGTTATGGATTTCATATGGTTAAATTTGGTAACATGGAAGATAGAGAATGTGTGATTCGGGATAGCCCATGGTCTGTTCAGGGACACTATCTGACTATCAAAACGTGTTCCCTATATTTTGCCATTTCAAAAGATTTGGTAGACTTGATGATGGTTTATGCTCGTTTCCCTGAACTGCCAATCCAATTTTATGACGAAGATTGCTTAATGGTAATAGTCAATACGATTGGTATGGGTGTTCAGTTGATAAAAGTACTTCAGAAGCCTCCTGCGGGTGCTTTGCTAGAGTGTGTCGAGGTTGATATTATGGTCTTAATATGTATATTTTTTTTGCATCCCATATCCGTTCCATTTAATTCGCATGTACCTGTGGGTACCTTTATCCATTAAGAATTGATACATAAAATAAAAAATATTACAACTTTAATAAAGTATACATTTAATAAATGATCTATCTAAAAATTGAACAAATATGTTGCGTAATAGAATATGAAAATGATTTGATTGAAATTAATAACCAACTCTGTAATATTAAGTTATACAATAATAATAAAATAGGTTAGTGGTATCACCCATTGGTTAAAGAATAAAAGTTTGTGGATTTGAAACCACATCTTACATCTAAAAAAAATATTTTTAATATATAAAGGAGTTATGGTGGGTAACGGGTATCAGGTATCCTATGACCCATATACCCTTTTATATATGGTACGAGTAGTCTCATTAGGGACGAGTAGTGTCAGGTATTCATTGCTATTTGTAGGGTCTAATTACATTTTTAGGATGAAATTTCTTGGATTGAATAGTCACACTTTTTTCCCGAGATACGATTTTTTCAAGTATGAGGTTCGATTCTCCACTCAGTCAAAATTTAACATTTATTGGTAGATGATCAGTAAATTCCACTTTAAATCTCCATCGAAATCAGTGGTTTGCCTTAACTTTGGGAGTAGATAAGTCTACCCTTACCTAAACTTTTTGTAACAAAGAAAATAATGGAATTTTTTTTTTTGGTTAACAATTAATAGATATCACATGTTTGACCGAAGTTTTTTTTTTTCTACCTTATGCTTTTAAAATGCGTCCACATATCTTGAAAACGATCTTATTAATATAAATACACCCGAGTTCCCTTCTCTTCACTTTTGATGTAGGTTCGGTTTATTCATGTCGGTCCAATAATCCTTTAAAGCTAATTTTTACTCAAACTTTCTATCTCGACCTATAAACCCCTCAACTTGGACCGTTACACTAAAAAAGTATTTTTAAGGTGGGTTAGATTAATATTTATATCTTCTAAATTCGAATTCTGAGTCTCAGTACAAGTTGGAAGGATAAAAAGGAAGAAAATGGGTGCCATACCAATTAATTGGAACAATCGAATACGACAATTACCAAGGATAAAAAGAAGCTTACATATATAGCTACAATAATATTCTATTTATATGAACATTATTAATGTAACAATTAATATACAAGTCAGTGGCCATTTTAATTTAATATGTTTTTATTATTTTATTTTATCATAGGATAACAATGTAGGAGTTTCTGAAAAAAAAATGTAGGAGTAAATTTTAGGGAAAAGTAAAATTTTTTTCGTGGTTTCATCGATTTAAGTTGAGCCGAAGTAAGACGGAATATTTGGAGTGTAAGTTTAGCGGCCATAGGAGTAGGGAGGCAGGGTCAATCACCCTAGATGGGAGAGTTGTTCAGGCCTCGGATTGCTTCCGGTATTTAGGATCTATTATCCAAACGGATGGAGAAGTAGGTGGAGATGTTGCTCATAGGATTAAAGCTGGTTGGTCGAAGTGGAAGAGTGCTACGAGTTTCCTATGTGACCCCGGCATGCCTAATAGATTGAAGGGAAAATTCTACCAGACGGCAATTAGACCAGTATTGTTATATGGTACGGAGTGTTGGGCAGTGAAACAATGCCACATCCATAAGATGTCGGTGGCGGAGATGCGTATGTTGAGATGGATGTGTGGTCATACGAGAAAGGATCGGGTGAGTAACGAAATAATTAGGACAAAAGTAGGGGTCACATCTATTGACAATAAAATGAGAGAAAACCGACTAAGGTGGTTTGGCCATGTGAGACGTAGAGCGCTTGATGCGCCGGTTAGGAGAACCGAAGAGTGGCAAAGGGATGTAGTGGTGAGGGCTAGGGGAAGACCTAAGCAAACTTGGAGGAGGGTGATCGAGAGTGATATGAGTTTACTGGGAATTGAGAAAAATATGGTAGTGGATAGGACGAAGTGGAGGGAGCGAATTTGTGTTGCTGACACGACTTGATTTCACGGTTTTATATGATGGTTCATGTTAGCCGACCCCGAATCATTTCGGGACTAAGGCTTTGTTGTTGTTGTTGTTGTTGTTGTTGTTGTTGTTGTTGTTGTTGTTGTTGGTTTCATCGATTTGCAGAGACAGTTTTTATGGTTTAAAATTTTCAAATAGGGGTTTAGAGCATCTCCAATAAATTTTTAGTGCACTCTCTAAAAATAATATAAATTCTTAGCCTAGTAGTTGAGAGCTTACCTATGACTAGGGAGGTCATTGGTTCGAATCACATCCGGGTCTGGTGGCGATTTTTCTTTCTTTTTTAATGTAAGCGCATTGTGCGCAATTTTTTTTTTAAAAAAATGTAAATAATTGACTTTTAGTGACTAAGACATATCATCTCCAACAATACTCTTCATATACACTCCTTATTTATTATTTTACCATTAAAGTGATTAATTAATGCTATATTTACCAATTGTGAGAGAAAAAAGACTCATTAATAAAAAATTATTAATAAAAAATGAATTAAGATGTACTAAGAGGTGGAGAAAGACTCTCACCCTATTAATAGAGATGATGGATGACCTCTTACTAATTTGAGGAGTCACTAAGAGACGGTTGAAGCTGATTTTAATTTCCTCCTCAAATTTTAACTTAAGAGTCAAATTAAGAGGCTGTTAGATTATATTGTGTAAATTTTATAGTTAAAGAATATGTGAGTCAATTTTTCAACCAAACAATACTTGTGGTTTAGTTAATTTGCAAAGTTAGCCGTGTGTTTTGGATAATTTTGCAAAATCACTCTTTTTAATTGCTCCAAATCGCTCCATTTTGAATAAATAGCCACTATAACAATGGAAAATTTTAGGATACTCCCAATCAATGAATTCACGACACGTGTATATATAGTTTTTCTTTCCACTAATCATGTCCATATAGTGGGATTCAAAACGATTTTCATTGATTGTGAGTATTACTCCCGGAGTACTGTAAAAATTCTCTTTATAACAATTTTTAAAGGAATAATTGAGTTTGTAAACTACAAAAAAAACCATATCTACCTATTTGCAAACTTTTAAACAACGAGAATTGTTATTATAAATCCGTAAAACCACGGGATTATTTTAGCATATTTTTTCTAAATTTTATATGAGAAATTAGAATCCTCTTTTTAGCAAGATGAAACAAAGAAAAGAAGACAAAAATAATACAAGATACGAGGGAAATGGAGGAAAAAGTATAATTAGTTAGAATATTAGTATTATGGTACTAGAAAAAAAAAGTGAAAAAGATACTTGTTTACTACATTATGAAAAGGATACATTACATAGCCATAATAAACCCATGCTTTCTATTTTATGTCAGTCCAAAGAAAGGGACCAAACGAACCATATTATATATATCTATAATCTAGTTGCTTTCATGCTAGCTAGCTAGCCTGTAAATGTAAATCAAAGTAATTTTCCTCATCTTTTTAGAATATGGTTTAAGAGCATCTCCAATAGAGGGTGCCTAAAAAGAGTGTCAAAACTTAACATATAATCTTAAAATATACTCCCTCCGGTCCACAATAGAAGTCTTTTAAGGTTAATGCACACTAATTAAGAAATGCAATTAATTTTAAGTAAAAGACTTTGTTACCCTTGTAATAATTGCATCCACTAGTAACTTTATCTATTCCCAAGATAAAAAAAGTCAACTTAAATAGGGGTATATTTGGTAAAAGTAAATTAATGTGCATAGATTTAAGCAAAATGTCATGTATTGTGGAACAAAAAAGACTCTCTAAAAAGACTTCTATTATGGACCAGAGGGAGTAATATTTTATTGTCTCTTTCATCCACATCACTTTTGGCAACATTTACTTAAAAAATGCTCCAATAGAGGTTTCTTGAAAAGTTGTCATTATAATCCTACAAATTATTATTTTATTATAAATATTAAAATTAAAAGACTCCAGATTTTATTATTTCTAGGAGAAGGACCACCTATTTTATATTAAAAAATAATAAACAAGGTTGCCAAAAATTGGCAACTTTCCTTGGCAACCACAATCACTCCAATAATGGGCACCCTTTAAAAGTTGTCAAACCTAATGTCACATCAGCTGACACTCTTTTGGACAACCTCTATTGGAGATGCTCTAATCTCAATAAATGACTAATTTTTAGAGATTTCTTGTTAGCTAATTGATGATTTCCTCCTCTTTATGTAAAATATATGTTTGTTCGGGTATGATTCGATGTTCGATATTTACATTCTGATGCTTAGATTAGTATTGTTTGATGAGAGAAAGAGAGGGAATGTGTCATGTGTACCTAAAGTATTTAGTATATTCTCCAGGGTTAGTTCTGATATTCTTCTTACAAAGTAACTGATATAGTATGAAATAAAGATTTAGACACGTGGGTTAATAAGATGCTATAGAGATAAAGTGTAACCATTTGTACACGTGGACCACCAGATTTCAAATATACGCTCCTAATCCCTAAGTTATGTTGTGATTTGAGGTAAAAGGGAAATATGTGCAAAAGCGCACAGAATATGGCTAATTAATTGTCAATACGTGAAAGTTACTTAATACTAGTAGGTACATTTTAGTTATCTATAAATAGTTATTTTAGAAAGAACACAAGGTACGTAACCACATTTATCTGAACTATGTTTTTAAGTCTACTTACGTTCACTAGTAACATACTGACTTAATCATCGAAGCAAGGACGTCGGACTCTGATAATTTGTTCATTCTGTTCAGGTGACTCTGGTTCAACCTGATTATCGTATTTTTATAGATCAACATACATCATTGGGTGCGGTGAGCATGGATCCTACTTTGTACAATGTCTCATTTAAATAGTTTTGCACTTAACCGGTTCTTCAGCCAGTCCCTGATATCCCAAGTACTTCGGCTACACACAATTGTGGCCTCATGAACGCTAGTAACAATACACTGGAGCCACTATATGTTACTCCAGTCTTGGATCAGAAGATTGAGGCTTGGTTAGGATCTCTGGATCATGAGTAGCGTATGTTCATGGACGGAATCACAAATCAGCTTATATATAATATGGATTCCGTTCAAGAGTCGTTGAATATATTAAAGACGGAGCATGCAATGCAGATGGAAGTTATGAGAACGGAGCTCAATGAGGCAAGGGATGTGTACTTTGGTTGAAACGTTAGAGTTAAATTTGACAATTACCGATGTTGAAAAACTAACGCGTGGGACCAGATTCATGCAGGAGATATGATTGGCGAAGAGTCATGCGTATGGAAATGATGATGGTGACATGAGAAAATATTACATTGGATCAAGTGGTTTTTATCATTACAACTACCTAATATTTGATCTTCATTTGGACTACCAGAATCTCTCTCTATGATTATATTTGGCTTAATACATCACAGGCTTCGTAAACTTTGTAAGTGTCTCACCAGCTTCCTAAATTTGTCCATAAAAATTGATTAGCTCCTTGAACTTTGCAAGTGTCTCACCAGCTCCCTAAACTTATTTATTTCGTAACAACTAAATACAAAAATCGTAATATTAACTCGGATTAAGGTGCAAAAATACCCCTAATATTTTGGATCAGGAGTATTTTTACCCATAACGTCTAAAATGATGCAACTTTACCCATAACATTAGTAGCCAAGATCAAATTTATAAATTTGGTGAATTTTTTTTGTCCAATTCGTACAAAAGTCAGTATGTTTTTTTTTTATTTTTTTCACATCCCAACATATGTGTTTTGTTACTGATAAAACGACGTACATGTGGAGTGTAAATGACAAGATTCATGATCGAGAAGACAGTTTGATAAATTATTTCTCAAATTAACTCAATTTATCAATGTTAGGGGTAAAAATACTCCTGATCCAAAATGTTAGGGTATTTTTGCACCTTAATCCGAGTTAATATTATGGTTTTTGTATTTAGTTGTTACGGAATAAGCAAGTTTAGGAAGCTGGTGAGACACTTGCAAAGTTCATGGAACTAATCAATTTTTATGGACAAGTTTAAGGAGCTAGTGATACAAAATAAGAAAATTTAAGGAGTTGGTGAGACACTTGCAAAGTTTAAGGAACCAATCTATTATTATGGACAAATTCAGGGAGCTGGTAATGTATTAGTCCATTATATTTTTACAATTCTTCTAATTTTAAGTGAAAATGTTTTTTTTTTTTTGATTAAAATTTTAAGTGAAAATGTTAAAAGAAATATCCTTAACGTATATTTTTCGAGAAGTGCAATCCAATAAAAGTTACTGACAAATTTTGATTTTATTCGTAATATCCGACCAATTTGTTAACAAAGGTTTTTTTATAAGGTGAAAAAAAAAACTCAAAATAATGTAATTTTTTCTGGAACGTGAAAGGTAAGAGTAATTTTATTCTAATATTAATAAATTATGTTAATTTTAAATATTATTATAAAACATATATATTTTATTTTTTATTATGCACTATTAGTTTTAAAAAAATCATATACTTTGTGATTTAATATTAGAATTGGAGATTAATATTTTTAAATTCAACAAAATATTTGAATTTTTTTTGTTAAACTTGTACAAAATACAATATAATTTTTTAATATTTATTGTTTTTTTTATGTCTATTCATGTTTTTGTAATCTGTTACTAACGAGTGATAAAATGATGCAAATATGAGTGTCGATAACAACATTCGTAATTGGAAATACAATTTTGTGAATTATTTATTAAATTAACCCAACTTACTAATTTTAACGATGAAACTGCTCTTGACATTTAATATTAAAGGTAAAAATTTTGAGTGGTGAACCTTTTAATCTAGTGGTTGAGAGCATACCTATAACTAGAAAGATCATGGGTTCGAATCACATTCGGATAGGGTGAAGATTTTTCTTTCTTCCATTAAAGCGCATTGTGAATTTTTTTTTTTTTTAAAGGTAAAATTCCTGACTGTCAATCTAATACTTGCAGATTATAATAAAATTGCTTCTAAAATACTTGAAGATTATAATATATCCTTAGATATGTGGTTCTCACATGCAATCTAATGGGTGGTACTGTTTGTTTTATCTCTTCATTTCTAGGATTCCACCATTAATATTCTATACAAAAATTCTCCACAAAATAAATAAATAAATATATGTGATTTGTACAATCCGTAAAAAAGCAACATGATTTAAAAATTAACAAACATATTATTATGTTAATTTTAATTACTTTAAATCTCTCCTTTTAAATCTCTCATCTTAATTACTGCACAAACCTATAAACTTTTAAATCATATTACTTTTACTATCCTTTTTACTAAGGGTGGGCACGGTTCGGTTAACCGGTCCATTAGGCAAAAAAATTAACCAAACCGTTATCAACGGTTTTTTAACCATCCAAATCGAAACCGGTCCATATCAATCGGTTAACCATCAACCGGTTAACCATTAATTTCGGTTAGGTTTTTCGGTTAACGGTTTTTAACCAATTCTCACTAGATAACAAAAAAATCGACGGTTAAATTTTTACCCAAACCTAATTTTTAAACAATATTAAAATACACATAATTTCAAAAATTCAAACGAAACGAATTCATATAAAAGTTTAGAATTCAAACATAAGTACCGAACTAAAAAACAATCCATCAAGTTTACATTTAAAACATAAAAAAATGTAAATAATATTTCGTCAAAGTACTTATTACAATATATAATCTATGTTATATATTTATATTAATCTATATTATAATCTATGTATTTATATTTATATTTGCATTGCCTTTGTCGTTAAATGACCTATATTTTTTTTAAAATTTATATTTATTAAATGGTTCGGTTAACCATTAACCGCGGTTTTTGAACACTCTAACCCTAAATCGAAACCGAAATCAGTACCTATCTATTTTTTTAACCATTAAGAAAACCATCGATTCGGTTAACCACTTTTTTCGGTTCGGATTACCGGTTTTCGGTTCGGTTACCGGTTTGACCGGTTTTTTTTGCCCACCCGTACTTTTTACAAATTTATCAAACTGCAAAGTTTATTTTTATATTTTCACGTAAACAAATAAAATCCATAAACTAAGGAGATGGTCTAAAATAAATAAGTATATAATGTTCGATCGAGTTAATTAATTAAGAAAGTTTAGGTGTGTTTCCTTTTTGTAACCAAAATTAAGAAAGTTTATAACTTGAGAAACACTACAAAGACTGAGAAGATTTAAGTTTCCAATTGACTAATCACAGTAATTACGTTTCTTGCTGTCTTTAATTATTGCCCACGAATTCTTGATTTTCCTTCATCTTCTAATATGGTCAAACCAAATATAATATTTGAGTAAATTACATCAAAGATACCTAAATTATATATCAGTTCACACTTTGGTACCTGAATTACATTTTGTTCCAAAAATATACCTGAAGTAACGGTGACCGGACAATTTAATACATTTTGCCGGTCAATGACTGGTCAACACGAATTTGACCAATTTTAATTAAAAATTAGGACCCACGAAGGAATCTATTGATAAGCTAACACATTACACAGAAACCCTATGTCCAGACACAGAACTATACGCTCGAGCTAGCTTATGAGCAGAAAGTTTCACTAAACGCTTAATAAAACTACAACTATAATTATCTAAATCTCTCACGGAGTATTACAATCTTGAACAATAATACAGTTAGTTTACTCTTGTTTAAACTATGAATCTCCACTCCTATATAAAGGGATCTAACTCCTTTCAGAAGATGTATTTTACATTCTTCAGAGCTTCTTTCTCTAAGTTCTTTGAACTACCTTCTCTTTCTAGACCATAACTGACTTAGGTGTCGGAATATCCCTCGTCGGGGATGCGGCCAAGCCTTTCTTCTATTTTGCAAGTGTTCACTTGCACATATTAGTCCATAACATAACCTTTTGGATCCACTAATCAACATGTCTAGATCTCTTTCATTGAAAGAATTCTACTATGTTATCATTGGTGCAGTGAATATGGAACTAAGATAGTCGAAAGCGTGACTTCTCTAGCCTTAAAGACTGATGTAGCAGATGTTGGGGTTTTATGTCCTATAGACAATTGTTTTAGGATATAAACTAATTTTAAATGAATTGTTCTTTATAATTTGTTTTATGAGATATAATATGTTTAACTATATAAAAGCATTAATCTTTTATCACATCTAAACAAGTTAAATAAAAGAAATCCAAGTTTATTTAAGTAAATCATAAAGTGTTCATACAAGCATGAAATGAAACTATACTTTATATAAGTCAATAAACTTAAAGCTACCCTAACTCAAGTAGTATGTTTAGGGATTAACATAATGTTATTGAGACTTGCATGTAACAATGTCTTCTATTATCTAGGCAGTGTAACTAGATCCGGTAAAGGAGTTCATTAGGATTAGGGACCCGACTTCAGATGACAAGATGGATACATTTATCTAGTGTCACATGTTTCGTCTCAAAAGTATTAATAGGTATAAGTAAACCTCAGACTCAAACAAATATTAATTGGTGATTCTGGATTATGGACTGTGGTGCTTTGACTCTGTTTAAACACGATCCATAACATGAGTGACTCTGAGGTGTGCGGGCAGGCGTTGGGTATCACTTAAAGTAATTACGGGATAGTTAACGTTAGATTGATCATTCGTTACTCCTTATAGATAGAAGATATATCCATGACCACTTGTGGAGAATTAACTTGAAATCCTTACAATGTGATATGGTTAAGAGTAGAAATGTGGATTTCACTTAACCTATCTATTCAAAGTTAATTCTACCTGGACAAGTAAAACGTCTCATTATATGTAACTTGACATATTCCATATTTACAGCTGTGGTTTTTGGAGAAAGGAAAAATGTGCAAAATGTAAAAGAGAAGTTAAACTTTCCCACCATAAAAAAGAACTCATTCTAGCACTTGATTTTACTGAGGGTATTATTGTAAATTCACTCAGACGAAAAGTGGTGCACCAATTTATTATGACGCAACTTGCACCAAATATCAATACTCGTTAACTTATTTACGTGAATAGTAAATCATGTACGAAAGAAGACTTTCTCAGGGGCTACGAGAGTTTACATAATCTCTCTCATACATTTATTGATATGTATACATGTAAATAACTGTACGAGAGAAATTCGATTTGACATGAAACTCGAAAGCCTAATATAAGACCTTGTATACAAAACGATTAATGATGATGTTGATTAATATTAAACATGATTAACTTTTTGCATGTGGAGGTTGACAAAACCTAATTTGCTTTCCAATGGAGTGGTTGGCTTATGAGAAAATTACATTTTTAGCTAATTATTTTCTAATAAAAAGTAGTTATTGGTAACAACGACTTTCATATTATATTAAAAAAGATATCCATAAATCCTACTTGGAATTCCATTTTCATTATTAAATACATATTTGTGACTTTTCTTTTATAATATTTTCTTTCCAATTTCTATTTGTAAAACTTTAATTTTCTTTAACTCTTGATTAATTATAATAAAAAATGCTTAATACATCACCAGTTCCCTGAACTTGTCCATAATAGTATATTGGCTTCCTAAACTTTACAAGTGTCTCACAAGCTCCCTAAACTTGCTTATTTCGTATCATCGGCACCCTAAACTTGTCCATAAAAATTTATTAGCTCCCTGAACTTTACAAGTGTCTTACTAGCTTTCTAAACTTGCTTATTCTGTAACTAAATACAAAAATCATAATACTAACTCGGATTAAGGTGCAAAAATATCCCTAACGTTTTGGGTCAGGAGTAATTTTACCCCTAACGTTGGAAGCCGAACAATTTACCCCCAACATTGATAAATTGGATTAATTTGAGAAATAATTCATCAAATTGTCTTTCCGGTCATGAATCTTGTCATCTACACTTCACACATGCGTCATTTTATCAGTAACAAATCACAAACATATGTTAGGATGTGAAAAAAAAATATACTGACTTTTGTACGAATTGGACAAAAAAAAATCAAAAAATTCACCAAATTTATAAATTTATAAATTTGCTCTTGGCTACTAATGTTAGGGGTAAAATTGCACTATTTTAGATGTTAGGGTTAAAATTACTCTTGATCCAAAATGTTAGGGGATATTTTTGCACCTTAATCCGAGTTAGTATTATGGCTTTTGTATTTAGTTGTTACAGAATAAGCAAGTTTAGGGAGCTGGTGAGACATTTGCAAAGTTCAGGGAGCTAATAAATTTTTATGGACAAGTTTAGGGAGCTGGTAATACGAAATAAGCAAGTTTAGAGAGCTGGTGAGACACTTGTAAAGTTTAGGGAACCAATCTACTATTATGGACAAATTCAGAGAGCTGGTGATGTATTAGGCCTAATAAAAAAACATAACGGAAAACTTAACTATATATAAGCATAAAATTCGGTACAAATACATTATTTATTTTGGGGATAAGTTCAAATAAAATCTAGTGGTTTGATGTGTTGACGATCTGGTACTTGTGATATTTTTTAGAGCAAAAATAATTTTGTAGTTGGCACCGTTAGCAATTTCGATCATTTTTAGATTGATTTTGCCAAATTTGACCATTAACGATGTTAAAATGAACATTTTCAAGAATTTAATAATATTTTAAACAACTTTAATTCATCAACTTTTTAGTTTTGAAATAATTTAGGTGTTGTTTGATAAGGAAAGAAAAATTTAATGTTTAGAAAGAGAAATCTAAAAAATGTGATTCCATAGTATATATGACGATAGACAATTTTAATTTTTAAAATTTTTAATTTTGAGGTTGTTAAAGACCAAATTTAGCAAAGTGACCGAATATACTAATGATGCCAACTATAACATTATTTTTGTTCAAAAAAACATCGCACATACCAAATCATCAAAACATGAAACCACAATGTTTTTTTTAACTTATCCTTTATTTTATTCCCATTTAAAGTTATATTTATAACAATTTGAAAATATATTTTTATCCTGATAAAAAAAATATATTTTTATAACTAACATTGATATAAAAAAAATATAAAAATTTCATTTTTCAAACGGTAAAAAAATACAATTTTAAATTTTTTGACATAAAGTTTTATATTTAAACATTTAAATCATAATTTATATATTTGGATTATTCGGTTAGTAACCGAATCGAAAAAATTCCGATTATATAATATTCAGTTACCAATTAGTTTCGGTTCAGTTTAGGTCGTATATATTTTGCGACGGTTGGATTAAATTAGTAAATAAACCTATATTAGCTCTTTTATATATATAAATGAAGTAAATTTAAAAAAAAAAAAAGTAAAGAAAATTATATTGGTCCCCACAAATGGAGGCAGGTATCACAAGATTCAGTATGAAATTGAAAGACAGAGAGACAAGGTGTGTTTGGAAGGTATCCCATATTTCTCTTTTCCCCACATCGATATTCCTTCCACCAAAAATACTGTTTTCACAAATAATCATGTCTATTTTCTAAAATTAATAATTTTAAATAATAAAATAATAAATAAAAATAAATATACAGAGTATTATTGGAGATAATATGTATTAATTTACTCATTAAATTTTTTACCCAGTATACTCCTATTTAAGTTGTTTTTTATTTATTTTGAGAATAGATAAAATTTAACTAGTGTGTGCAATTAATATAAGGGTAACAAAGTTTTTTAGTTAAAATTTCTTAATTAGTATATATTAATCTTAAAAGACATATATTATGGAATAAAGAGAGTATTTCATAACCTTAACAGGTTAGAAATAACTGTCAATGAGGGTTGGTCCGAGTGGTAAGGCGTTGAACCTCTGCTTGACATGTTTGAGGTTCAATTCCCCACTTCGTCAAAATTTAGCCCTCATTGGTAGGTGATCTGTAAATTCCACTGTAAATCCGACCTATTCCATAGTACATATGATACCAAACAAGTTTAATTCTTGAAAATTTTCATTTTGAAGTCGTTATCGGCCAAATTTGGCAAAGTAAAAAAACATGTAAAATTTTGTAACCATAGGGTTGTGTTTGCAAAAAAAAAATACCACAGGTACCACATCGCAAATCGGCCAAACCACATGGTAGTTATTTGTAATATAATCCTAAAAAAATTACGCCCCTTAAATTTGAAAACCCTGTGTGGATGGAGTTCTTATATTAAGTACTTGGTTTTCCATATCACTCGAAAGACCCCCAATTCACATTTGGACACGTATAGTGTGACCCCACATAGTAATTAAAATAGTGTGATCTCTTATAATATATATAGTTCCATGTTACATTGTCAAAATATGTATGAGAGGTCCTCCATTTGACATAAAGAACCAAATGCTTCTAATAATTTGCGGTGTGGGTGTATTTTTTTATACACCCCCATCCATCCTGCACCTTTTTTAATCTTTACACAAATGAGAATATTCAATTAGATGATGATTTGCCTCAACTTTCCACAATAACACTCAATGGAAAGGGCTTTTTAGTTTTTGTTCATAGTTTGAAACTACATATTAATGATTCAAAAGAACATAATAATAAATGTTTCTTTTTATACACAAAAAGGGTAGGGAAAATACTACTTGATTGATTAAAGGCATTATTTGATAATCCAAAATATAATTGAAATGCAAAAGTGAAAAGACAACACACTTACATGATTAGTTGTTATTATGATTACTAAAATAGCATTAAAAGTAGAATTAATTAGCACTATTTTTGAAAGTATTTGGTAGAGTAGAAAGTAGTAGTGCTACACACTTGACTACATTAATGACAATAGTATAGCTAGGCAATGATGTTGATGGTGGTACCCAAAGCTTCAATTTTTTAATTTTTTTTTTATAATAACAATGGCCATTTTAGTAAAATGGTAAACCACTAAAGGTTTTGCCTATTAAGAGTAGACTTTATAACCTATTTCATCCCCCAAGACCTGTAAAAAAACACTAGCTAGTCAGACGGACATGACCTTTGAGAATTAATTAAGGATTAATCGAGATTAATCATATTGGATTTTTTATTTATTAATCAATAAATTGTTATATAAATTTAATTAAATTATATATTAAACTATCTAAAAATAATAATATAAAATTATTTAATGTAAAAAATATGTACATTTGTAACATGTATATTTAAAAATATATATACTAACATTTCAACAATAATATCATTTAATCAACTCAAAAGTGAATTATAATAAGAAAAAAAAATAAATTCACAATAACAAATATTTTTATTCATCGTCACTTAGAAAGCGCGCCTAAATGGAGCCGAAACGACTAAATATCGTTTAGGAAAAAAAACCCAAATGGTCCATGTGGCCTCTTTTTTTTTTAACAACATTGATCCCTCGCCTAGGGGTGGAGATAGGAGGGGGCTCGGGCCCCTCCGACCGCCGGAAGTACCATGACCACGAGTAGTTTCGGTCTCTCTATCTTCATAAAATTTGAGATTGTGATGGTTCCGTCCTTCTTGTTTCCAAAATTTTTATATCGGGTGCTGAATTAGCACCCCAAAATTGACTCGGATCCTATTAGGGCATCTCTAAATCCAAAATTCTAATTTTTTTGGTCTGTTAGACCGTCCCAAATCCAAAATTTAAATTTTTTTTTGGCCTATTTGGCCATCCTTAAATCCAAATTTCTAATAAATCTAATTTTTTAATTTTTTTAATTTTTTTGACATATTAGGTCATTCCTAAATCCGATTTTTTCTGTTAGACATAATTTATTTATTTTACATGTTAAGAATCTTAAACACGATATATCCTAATTTTGGGAAGTTTTATATTGATATTTAAAAATTGGTTCTTGACCACTCAGATTATAACACTTATATATACGAAAAAAATTTGAACAAGTTCGATTTAACAAATTTTTTTTTACACATCACGTGTAAAATCGCCCACCAACCGTATAATTATGTATTCGCCACTGCCCTTGCCTATTCACAATGTTGCTTGATGATCCCTAACTTATCGATTTATATAACATTTGTCTCTTAACATATCAAAATTGATAATATTGTATGTAATTTGGATAGAATTCTTTCATTAGTGTAAATTGAATTGCTTTTATATTTTTCAAAATGACCATTTTCAAATATTTCTTACTTTAAACATTTACATTTTTTTCTTTTTTTACCAAATAATATTTAAATAACGTTATTATTTTTTTTTTTTTGACAAACTAACTATTATCTTTTTTTCCCACCATTGAATGATAGAAAATTAATCTAATAGTAAAAAAACAAAATAACCATAATACTAAAACAGTAAAAAATTAAAGTTGCACTATTATACAATAGATGATTAGCTGCGATTACAAAGTTCAATATTAGTGACTTAACACTATAAAAATATAAAGCAACATTGGGGTAAAGTGCATGAATTTTACTAAATTTCAATGTATTATCAAGAAACTTCAAAACAATATAAAAATCATTTATTTTAATAAAAGAATTTCAATTAATCAATAAGAATGTCATTACACAGGGACTCCAATAACCAATTAGGAGCCTCAAAAGAATAAAAGACGTTAGCATTGGACCAAGCGTGTCGAGCAACGACATGAGCTACCCCATTTCCTAACTTGGAAGAATGAGACACTTTAAAGTCGTGTCGACTAGATAAAAGCTGCTTACAATCTTTAATAATGCTACCGAATTCTGAAAGGTCGTCCATTACTGAATTAACACTGTTCACTACCTCCAAGGCATCGCATTCGTAAAGCACATTAATACCATTTAGCGAGATAGTCCATTGCTTTGCTTCCATGACTCTCGGTTCAGACATAAACGGGAGAATGAAGGATCCATTGGAGCTTCTAAGAACCGCACCAGCCCCTCCTGTCGAGTCTTCAGGGAATAAAAATCATTTAAGTCTATATTTTCTAACATTGTAGTCACTAAATTGAAGTCTCAAAATGACCGTTGACGGTTTCAAAATGAAAATATTAAAGAATTAAAGTTGTTTAAAACCATATGTATCATAAACCCACCTTGTTTATTTTCAAAAACCATCATTTTCAGAGTTTTATCTCACTAAAAATATCATCAGTTCTTGAATTTATTTTTAATTTAAGATCATCAACGATCATTTTAAAACGTTAACTGAAATTTAGTAACAATAATATTAGAAAATATAAAATTGAGCCACTCATATATTACGATTTTAAAGTTTAATAACTATACTGTAAAAATATGAAGGGGAAAGTTCAAATAAAACCCCTGTGGTTTCACTAATTTTCAGATAAAGGACTGTGGTTTACTTTTTGTCAAAACGAGGACTGAGGTTTCGCACATTTAATAATGCTATTAAAACTATCTTTAACGACCTGGAAATGAAAATTTTTAAGAATTAAAGTTGTTCAATGTCATATTTTCTATGGAACTACATTTTCGATTTTAGAAAATCATCTTTTTTGGAACTTTCTCTCTCTAAACATTAACTTTCTCTCTCTTTACCAAACATCATCTAAATAATCTCGAAATAAAAAAGTTGAAGAATTAAAGTTGCTTAGAATATTAGTAGTTCTTAAAATATGTCATTTTTGAAGTTGTTAAGGGTGATTTTAATAGTATCAATCGAAAAAGCCCTTATTTTGCTAAAGTTGAAAACCTCAATCATCGTTTTTGACAAAAAGTAAACCACAGACCTTTATTTGAAAATTAGTGAAACCACGAGGGTTTTATTTGAACTTTACCCAAATATGAATGTATTCACGAGGGTAATTTACTCACAACATTGTGAATAAGATAGAGGGCAGATATGTCATTAAGCCCTTAAGAGTAACAAGTACTATAGCACTCTCTCCCTCCCTCTCTCTCTCTCTCTCTCTGTTTCACAAGCTCATATTCTCTTCTCTTTGTATTTTCCAAAAACCACAACCATTATTATCTCCAAAATCTACATTCAATTCCATCCATTTACTTCCCCAAATATGAATTCAATTCCTTCTGTTTAGTCCTTTTCAATCTTACCTGGACCATCTAATTTAATGCTCTCCTGTTCCTATCTCTAATTACTTTATAACCTCTTCTCGATTTATCGCTCGGTGTTTCCATGGCGGAAATCTTTCAAAACTTCGACGATGGAAATAGCAAAAAAAATGTTAGCCGAGAAGAAATTCAATCTGCCATTGCTAAAGCTGTTGAACTTAGAGCTTTACATGCTGCTTTGATTCATGGAAATAAGAACAGTCCTTCTGCAAATCTTAATTTCTCTTCTTCTTCCCCTCTTTCTCACTCTGTTTCTCAGTTCACTGCTCAGGATTACCCCGTTTTTACTCCGGTGAGTTTCTCTTTCTCTTTCTCTTTTATTCATTTGGTTTTTTTTTTACTTTTTTGAAGAAATTTTTGGTTTCTTTTTTGTTTTATTCATAATTTTTGCTTCTAGATTAAGAAAATAAGAATTACAGCTGTTAATTTCTCACCTATGTTGTACGGAAATTCAGAAGTTTTTTTTTTTCCGGTGTTTCGTGTCGATTTCGGAAACGGAAAATAGTACAGTCCGGTGCATTTCAGTAAACATTGAAAATAGAACATGCGCTCATGCGCTTCTGGTTTAGAAACCTTTTCTTTTTTCTAGCAAACACAGTTCAATTCTAATTCCAACTGTAATTTTAGCTATTCGAACTTCCTTTTCAGCTAATTTTTTTTTTTTTTTTTTTTTTTTTAATTGGTGTTAACTTGCTCGGATTGGATCGGGATCTGTATACAAGATTGGATACGAAAGAAGGGGAAAGAGACATATATAGAATTGCTCGGATGAGAGATAGGAAGGCGCGAGATCTCGGAAAAGTTAAATGTGTGAAGTATGTGGACCAGAAAGTCCTAGTTGGAGATAAGGATATCAAGGAACGATGGAGGTCCTATTTTGATGACTTATTTAATGGAGATCGCCAACAAGATGTTGGAGATATAAGTATCCATCACGATATGATAAATCATGAATGCCTGCGGAGAATTCAAAAGGGTGAAGTCAAAATGGCGTTAAGTAAGATGAAGTTGAAGAAAGCAGTAGAACCTGATGGCATCCCTATTGAGATTTGGAGATGTTTGGGAGAAAGAGGAATCGAATGGTTGACGATGTTCTTCAACAAAATTTGGAGAAACAATAAGATGCCATCAGAATGGAGGAAAAGTACCTTAATCCCTTTGTATAAGAACAAAGGCGATGTCCAAGATTGTGCCAACTATCGGGGAATCAAATTAATGAGTCACACTATGAAACTTTGGGAGCGAGTGATTGAACAAAGGCTAAGGAGGACGGTGAAGATCTCGGAAAACCAGTTTGGCTTTATGCCGGGAAGATCAACTATGGAAGCCATCCATCTAATGAGACAATTAATGGAGCACTATCGAAATAAGAAGAAAGACTTGCATATGGTTTTCATTGACTTGGAGAAAGCATATGATAAGGTACCAAGGGAAGTACTTTGGTGGGCCTTGATAAGGAAAGGCATTTCGCGGAAATATATTGACATCATAAAGGACATGTATGAGGGAGTATGCACGAGTGTACGTACTAGTGTTGGGAAGACTGAAGAGTTTCCTATTACGATTGGAGTGCATCAAGGTTCCGCACTAAGCCCATTTCTTTTTGCCATCGTTATGGATGAACTAACAAGTTCACTTCAAGATGGTATACCATGGTGCATGCTGTTTGCAGATGATATTGTGTTGGTTGAGGAGACGAAAGAAGGAGTGGAGATGAAGTTGGAACTATGGAGGCAAACTCTAGAATCTAGAGGCTTTAAGTTGAGTCGAAGTAAGACAGAATATTTGGAGTGTAAGTTTAGCGGCCGTAGGAGTAGGGAGGCAGGGACAATCATCCTAGATGGGAGAGTTGTTCAGGCCTCGGATTGCTTCCGGTATTTAGGATCTATTATCCAAACGGATGGAGAAGTAGATGGAGATGTTGCTCATAGGATTAAAGCTGGTTGGTCGAAGTGGAAGAGTGCTACGGGTTTCCTTTGTGATCCCGGCATGCCTAATAGATTGAAGGGAAAATTCTACCGGACGGCAATTAGACCAGCATTGTTATATGGTACGGAGTGTTGGGCAGTGAAACACTGCCACATCCATAAGATGTCGGTGGCGGAGATGCGTATGTTGAGATGGATGTGTGGTCACACGAGAAAGGACCGGGTGCGTAATGAAATAATTAGGACAAAAGTAGGGGTCACATCTATTGAGAATAAAATGAGAGAAAACCGACTAAGGTGGTTTGGCCATGTGAGACGTAGAGCGCTTGATGCGCCGGTTAGGAGAACCGAAGAGTGGCAAAGGGATGTAGTGGTGAGGGGTAGGGGAAGACCTAAGCAAACTTGGAGGAGGGTGATCGAGAGTGATATGAGTTTATTGGGAATTGAGGAAAATATGGTAGTGGATAGGACGGAGTGGAGGGAGCGAATCTGTGTCGCTGACACGACTTGATTTTCACGGTTTTATATGATGGTTCATGTTAGCCGACCCCGAATCATTTCGGGACTAAGGCTTTGTTGTTGTTGTTGTTGGTGTTAACTTGCATTCAGCATTTTAATATCGAATAAAGTAGAGATAAGGTGTAAAAATACCTAAAAAAGTTTAGGGTCCCGAACAATATTACCTCTTATGTTGGTATTCAAGAATAATTTTACCTTAGCGATAAATTGAGTTAATTTGAGAAATAATTCATAAATCTTATTATCTACACTTCATATATATGTTATTTTATTACTAATTAGTCACGGATAACAAACATATGATTAGATGTGGAAAAAAAAATTTAAAAAATATACTGTATTTTGTACGAATTGGACAAAAAATTTCAAATATTTCACCGAATTTAAAAATATTAATCTCTAATCCAATTATTAAATCTGAAAAAGTATGAATTTTATTTTTTGAAACAACAGAAATGCAATTAGTGTAGAATAAGAAACAAAACGTGTGTTGTATGTTGTATAATAATGTCTAAAATTGATCCAACTGGACAACGTTAGGGGTAAAATTGCTTTTTCTTTTTGTCAATGTTAGGGGTATAATTACACAATTTTAGATGTTAGGGATAAAATTGCTCCTAATTGTAAACATTAGAGGTATTTTTACATTTTATCCCAATAAATTACTATGGTTATTGAATTTTACTTATTTGCACAAACCAATAAATTTCAAAATTAATATAAAACCACTCAATTTTACACAACTAAATTTTAACTAACGTTTCAAAATGGAAATCTCGAGAATTAAAATTGTTTAGAATCACATTTACTATTAAACTACATTTTTTATTTCCATAGATATTATATTAATCTCTGACACAAACTGTCAGGAATTGAACACTCGATCGTTTGATTCAAGAGACTCTGATACCATGTCATGAAACCGTTTTAATTAAAAGTTCAACCTGATAGTTAAAGGTTAATCATATATCTTATATTAATGTCTGATATTAATATAAATTGCTTAAAATATTACGAGAAAATAGTATCCCAAGTAGTAAGACTCAGATTCTTGGAATTTTTATTTTGATATCATTAACCATCATTTCGAGTCATTGATTGATTGAAGTTTAGTAGCCATAATATTAAAAAATATAAAGTTAAATATTTTTATATTATATTTTAAAATTTAGTACTCATACTATATAATAAACTATTAAAGTTCAGTGAACATATAATTTAGCCTTTTAATATATAGTGCCTATATTTTTAATTTTACATATTTTTCTCATGGTTTTGTTTTTTCTATTTTTTTTTTTTTTTTAAATAACGCTTCTCGGCCATAGAACATAGAATTATAGATAAAATCATGTGGATTTCATAAATCATATAACACGAAAACTCATTTTCACACTTTTTTTTTGATAGGTTGATTGAAGGAATTAAAAAAATAAGAAAATTAAAAAAAAATACACACAGAATTTCATATCATCATTTATGATTATGACATTTGTGTTTAGGAATTTTTTTATGAACATTTATTTGTAATAAATCACTTAATAAATTATGGGTAGTTGCTGTCTTGGCATATTCTGAATTCATTATTATTCTATGAATAAATCCAAAAACTCAAGTCTTGTAATTTACGAGATATTAAGAGTTTCCTCTGTTCTTTGCTTCTGTATTACTCTTATGTTTGTTTCAAGATTCTCAAGTACCAAGAACAATTCTTTTTAACAATTGAATCGGATCTGATATTGATTAAACAAGTTTAATATCTCGAAAAGAAATTACAAGCTAACTCAAATACAATATTTGCTTGATGATTCGATTACTTTGATTACATCCACTAGTGTTCATTTCAATAACTTCTTAATCAATCCCGAATCATTTCCATGTATCCTAACACTTAGGGGGTGTTTGGTAGCTACATTTCCTTCTCCTTTTTGTCTTTCATTTTAAAAATTAGAGATTTAAGTGTTCGATTAAACACTTTCTGTTTGCATTCATAGCTGAAAAGTAGTTTTTTTACAAAAGCATGGAATCATGCTTTATAAAAAAAGTAGCCTTTTCAAACAGCAAACCGTAACAGCAAAAAGTAGGTGATGTCGTAATGTCGAATCACCACGCCTTGATACCTATAAAACAGAACACCGTCAGATAGGGAGCCGGTGACCGGCGAACCCTCTACGAAGCTTAAGTCAATATGTGAAAATGAGACTTAAGAAATGGACTATCAGTTGTAATGTGTAGAGTATAGTAATTTGAGTTTCAACTCATGCACACGTGTCAGCAATATATTAGTCTGGAACCTAAATTCCCTCTTTAAATGAGCTTACCATGTTTCTGAGGTCCGAAACCTTATTTCACAAATGGACCCTTTTGGGGACCCAAGATGGGCCGCCCCAACGGGTAAGTTATGGGCTTTACAGAGGCCCATCTGATATTATTCACTATATCGGTAGGTAAAACAAACAGACCCTTAATCGTGTGCGTTTCTAAACCTCCAAATGATATCTTTTGGTACACAATCTTCAAACTCTTTCTTGTTTCTAACAAGAATTTGACCCGAATTTCGAGTCATTTTCAACGATTTCTTTATTATATTTTGCAATTTTATTCAATCTTTTTCCATCCTAATTCATACTTATTCACATTTGGTATTGCATTTTTATTTTTAAACAGAGTTATGAAGATGAAACATTACCAGGAGTACCAAAATCAAGAACATTATCAGAAACTTGGTCTGATTATGGAATGGAATTCGGAAACAGCTACGGAACTGTTTTATCCGATTTTAAGAAGGAGAAGAAAGGAACCCAATGTTGTGTAGATGAAGATGAAAAATCCGTTACAGGTTCTTGTGGAAACAACAACAACATTACACTTCTTCACACTTCCAATTCCCCCGGAACAGAATTTTACAAATCCAGCAGAAGAACAAGCTTGACAGATTTCAAATCGGAATCCGAAAATGTTCCCAAAAACAGCAGGAGTTCCAACATTGTTGTTCCATGGACAGATTCACATTCTTCTCTCAAACCCCAGCAGAGAACAAAAGGAATGATTTCAAGGTTGTTCCCAAAGCTACGGAAGAAGCAGCAGAAGAACGAGAGCTCGTTTTCGCCTATTCGAATAGAATCAGAAGATTTCGGGGTGCTTTCAATTGAAACCCTGAAGAGGGAATTATCAGAAGCAAATGAGAATAGAGATGCAGCATTGATGGAGGTATCCGAGATGAAATCTTCGCTAGGCGAATTAAGGCGAAAGCTCGAGTTTCTGGAGAATCATTGTGAGGAATTGAAGAAGGATTTAAAACAAGCTAAAGCTGCAACTCTTAGAGGGGACCGAAAAGGCGAAAACCTGATGCCGGTAACCGAAGAAGTAATGGTAGAAGGGTTTTTACAGATAGTTTCAGAAGCAAGATTATCAGTGAAACAATTCTGTAAGATTCTTGTAGGACAAATTGAAGATTCAGATTCCATTCTGATAGAGAATCTGAATCTTTTACTTCAACCTTACAAGCTCAATCTCACTTCAAGATACTCAAAGGTAACACTTTATCATTTAGAAGCAATAATAAACCAAACCCTTTATCAGGATTTCGAGAATCCGGTGTTCCAGAAGAACGGCTCACCGAAGAATCTAGACCCTCAGCTCGATCGCCAAGCGCAATTCGCGTCGTTTGTCGGACTCCGGAACTTGAGTTGGAATGAAGTTTTAAGGAAAGGGACTAAGTATTACAGTGAAGAGTTCAGTAAGTTTTGTGATCAGAAAATGAGTTGTATAATTACAACATTGAATTGGACCCGACCCTGGCCGGAACAGTTACTTCAGGCGTTTTTTGTTGCTGCTAAATGCATTTGGTTGTTGCATTTGCTTGCGTTTTCATTCAATCCGAATTTGGGGATTTTGAGAGTTGAAGATAATAGGAACTTTGATGCTAATTATATGGAAGATATGTTCGGTGATAGACAAAGATCGACTGGTCCGAGCCGGGTTAAGATCATGGTAATGCCTGGGTTTTATGTTCAGGACAGGGTTTTGAGATGTAAGGTTCTTTGCAGGTTTAAGTCTGTAGCTTGATTGATTAACATTTTTCATTTTGAGTAATTAGTGGTAATTATGAACATTTTTATTTGGTAAATAAATGTCCGGACGGGATTTTTATTGGAAATTCTAATGCTAAAAAAAGCAGATTTTTGCTCCGAATAATGTTGTTTTTGAGAAAAATTCTCTAAAATGCTCATATTCGGGTTATCAGAGGATGTAAAAAGTCAATGTTCGAAATATCGGTGTTAAAATTAAATTGGCGATTATATCACTCAATTCAGTGACAAATATCAGCATCTGACACGCTTGACATTTGACATCGGTGTTGCAAATATAGCTATTCACATGTTCAGGTAACCAGCTTGCCCATGTCCACATCCGATGGACTGACTTGGGCAAGAAAAATTGACAATAGATTTGATCAAGTCCAGACCCACCAAATCCTGTCTATTTCTAGACAGGGATGGATTCAGAGGGGGTGTTTGGGCATCCATTAATTGCCGAAAAATGCTGAAAATTCTATGTAAACTGTGTATGGAGTTTTAATTTTTTAGGTAAAAAAACTTGAAATATATCAATTTAGCATCCATAAATCGCGATAGTTCACTACAAGTATCCAGTGAATCATGAACCCGTCACTGTTTTTAGGAATAGATAAAGATCAATCGGTCTGAGCCGGGTTAAGATCATGGTAATGCCAGCCAGGGTTTTATCATAGGACGTAAAAGCCGATGTTTTGAAGTAAAAAAAAAAAAAAAACAATGATTATATCACCGAATGCAATGATAGACATTAGCATCTTACATGTTTGATTGACACCGTCTTTTAAACACCGATGTTAGTTGATTAAACAACTGTTGTAACTCACACTGAAATGGTAAAAAAAAAAAAAAAACAGATTTTAACCGACCTTATTTAAGAAACTTCCATTGGAAAGGAAAAATCTCAACAAAAACTGGGTTGGGGATTAGGTGAAGTTGATTTGGAAGGATTCAGCTTTCACATGAAGTGATGTAATTATACTTATTATGATATACTGTACTAAATTAGTGCATGCAAATTCACACCTTTCCGATTCAGCTTTCTCTTTATACTAGTTTTTGGCCCGTACAATTCACGGATTCATCTTAATATATAAATATTAACAAAAATATGATCTAATAATTACAATTAATGATATAAAGGTGTTATATAAATTAAATATTATTATTTTATTTTCATATTTACTTTAAATAATTTTTTTATAGATAAATATAATAATATAATTAAAATTAATATATTATATTTTTTATCAGTAAAAAGGGAGGAAGTGACAGTTCAGCTTCATCGTTACTGTTTTATATTATATACATATATGCAGAGAATTAGAGAGATTTTTGGGATTAATTTAAATTCTGTAGAACTCTTAGATATAGTACGGATAAAATAATCTTTTTATAGATAAATACAATAATATAATTAAAATTAATATATTATATATAGATATTATATTTTTTATCAGTAAAAAAGGAGGAAGTGACACCTCAGCTCCATCGTTACTGTTTTATATTATATATATATAGATAGATTTTTTTAATACAAAATTTTATTAAATTTTAATGGTCTGAAAAAGATTTTGATAAAGATTTTGTAAGGGGCTCTCAAAACGTTTAAGGCAACAATATAGAGTCAAAAACAAAGTAAGCATAGCCTAACCCGATTTCTTTATATGCATTGATAAATATATGAAATCTATGTTACATGTAATAACCATAAACAAAGAGAAAATAAAAAGAGTTTGTTTCATGAGCACTTTAATTTAGGTGTCAATTTGGTAGATTTAGTTCTATTATATATATAAAAACTGAAACAAAAACCATGTCAAGAATGTTTTTATATTATTATTATTATTATTATTTTAAATAGAAGAAAATGTTCTCTTTGCAAAAACTGGAGAATTTATTCAACCATTTAATAACAATAATAAAAAGAATTAAAATTCTTTAAAATATGCTACAACAATAAAAGAAAAAATCATAAATTATGAATATCAATGAAAAATTAATGGAAAGTGAATTTTATTATAATTATATCTCTTTCATCTTCTTCTACTTCACCTTTCTATCTATTCATTCATTTCTCTTTTTAATTGTTCTTTTCTACATTATTATTTTTCTCATTATGTGTTTTAATTTTTTTTTTGTAAATTCTTACCATCCATGTTTCTGGATTTTAGGTTTTCAAAATTCTTTCTTTCTTGGGTCAATTACATGAATATCATAATTAACTATAAAATTACAATTAAGTCATATTACCAAACTTAATTCTTAATATGTCATTATTTTCTATATATTATGATTTTACACCATAATTTAAAAATTCTAGACTCCAATTCATATATCATAAACCCTAAAAAATATATTCTAGACTTCTAATTTATAAATTCTAATCCTTAAAATATATTAAAAATACTGATTTTACTAGTTTGATATAATCCAAAATTATGACTTGATATAGTTGTAAATAATTTCTAAAAGATGAAATTTCTATGTAATTTTCTCTTCTATCCTTTGGGTACAATAGTTCTGAATAATCTTTTTTATAAAGACCGGGCCTATTGAGGCCAAGGAGCCTAGATGGGCCTGATTCATCACAAAACAAAATAGCCTGGATGGGCCTGATTCATCACAAAATATACTTTCACCATAAGAAATGGAAAAATTTAATTCATCGAACAAAATTGTTTGATATACCATTATCTGGACCCAAAAGACGTTATAAAAATCTACAAGAATAGATGTAGCTTTAATTTCTTTAATTAAGTAAATGATGAATTTGATACAAGTGATAATACAACTATGACATAAAGATGCTCGAGTCTTTGAAGTTGATTAACTAATTATACATGTACAATTCTTTTGTGAAACTAAAAAATGAGAAGTGTACACTGAATGGAAGTCGCTTCGATTTGTTCAACCTCGTCCTAGTACAATAAATCTTCCCATCAGGGCTTGGTGGCAGAAACCGATGGCTGGTTTCTTTAAGTGTAATGTCGATGGTGCAATCTTTTAAGGCAGCGAATATGTGTGGTGTAGGAGCTGTGGTTCACGATGAATTTGGAATTTTTCAGACTTGCGGCAGCAATATTATCCAAAGGGTTCTCAATCCTAAGTTTGTTGAAGTTCTTGCCCTTCGTGCTAGCCTTCTTCGGATGGTTTCTCTTAATGTGAAGTAAGCTAAATTTGAAACATATACTAAGATCATTGCTGATGGTGTGAATTCTACCAACATAAACATCTCTGACTTCGGTGCTCTTATTCAAGACTATAGAAATATTCACCTTGGTAATATATACTTTTCAATTTCTTATGTTTCTTGATTAGCGAATGGTACTGGCTATCTTGTTGTTAAGCATGCTCGTTCCAATGCTAATAACTTTTTTTTTTATTAATAATATACCTTTTTGACTGGTTGATATAATTGCTAAAGATGTTAATCCTGATTGATTAATATATTCTCTTTTCCTTAAAAAAAAAAAATAGAGATAAGAGATGTTAGTTTCAATAAATTTAACACAAATTGATTTTTGGGCTAATTATAAATATAGTCCAATTAAAAGGGTCCATTTACATATCTAATACACTTTGCTTTCATCTCATCAAATTAGACACTTTCATCCCATTTGGACAAGAATACCCTTATTTCAATTCATCTTCTTCCTCGGATTCTCAACGTCTTCTTTATCATCCCAAACCGACGAAAAGACGGTGGTTTATAAAGAGAAGAGATTATGTTTCGTGCAACCTTTGAAGAATTAGTGTCTGCGGAAGAGAAAGCTCAAAAAATGATAAAAAAATCTAACAGTTGAGCTGCTGCGATGTCGCATCTGCAACAAGAATTGTCGCATTTGTGACGAAATACAACAACTCTTGTTGCATTTGTGACGAAATGCGACAACAATGGAGGAAAATAGAGGAAATTGAAACGATATTGTTACAGATGAAGAAAGAGACAAGACCAACGAGAAAAGCAGACGTATAAGCTAAAAACATACCATTTCTACGGGAAATTAAACATAATATTTCAATAATCTCAAAAATCGCTAACGATTGGTATCAGAAATTGAAGAAGATAAACCGAAGAAGAAGTTGAAACGAAAGAGAAGAAGAATAAAAAACAGAAGAACCAGAAGCGGAAACAGGTGGATCGATCGAAAAGAACTAAGGGTAATTTTGTCCAAAGTGGATGAAAGTGTCTAATTTAGTGAGATGAAAGCAAAGTGAGTCTCAGATATGTAAATTAACTCTTTTAGTTGAACTAGATTTGTAATTAACCCTTGATTTTTTCATTCAAAATGTATTTTTTAAAAATTTATCACATTTTTCAATATTAATTTATTTCCCTCCAACCTTTCAAAAAAAAACAAAAAATTCCCTCTAAAATCAATAAAAAATATACATTTATAGGATTATTTTATTTATTTCCTAAAAAAGAAAGGGACTACATTACCAATACCATTCTCCAAAAATGGGCAGCTGACTTCCATTCCTCTACCCCTCTCTCTCTCTCTCTCTGCTACTTTCTCTCACCTATCAACAATGGCATCATCTTCATCTTCAAAACCACACATAATAATGTTCCCATTCATGGCGCAAGGTCACATCATCCCTTTCGTAGCATTAGCTCTTCATATCCACCGAACTAAATCCTACAAAATCACCTTCATCAATACCCCTCTCAACATCAAAAAACTCGCCGCCTCTTTCCCTTCCGATTCCAATTCCAATTCCCCAATCCATCTCCGTGAAATCCCTTTCAACAGCGCCGATCACGGCCTCCCGGAAAACACCGAGAACACCGATGTCCTTTCTTACCCTCTAATTATCCGTCTCCTCCATGCTTCAACCACTCTCGAGCCTGCTTTCCGTGACCTAATTCGTGAAATCGCCGATCAGGAAACGGAATCTCCGGTTTGTATTATTGCCGACATTTTCTTCGGGTGGACTGCGACTGTCGCTAAAGAATTGGGGGTTTTTCATGCTGTGTTCAGTGGCGCTGGTGGGTTTGGATTGGCTGTTTATTACTCTGTTTGGTTAAGTCTTCCTCATCGGAACAGTGATTCCGATGAGTTTAGGGTTGGGGGTTTTGATAAAGCTTTGAACTTTGACATTACCCAGTTGCCGTTGAGTATTTCTGAGGCGGATGGGACTGATTCTTGGTCTGTTTTTCAGAGAAAGAATCTTCCAGCTTGGGTTGATTCAAATGGGGTTTTGTTTAACACTGTGGAGGAGTTTGATCATCTGGGTTTATCATATTTCCGGCGAAAACTCGGCCGGCCGGCTTGGGCAATAGGCCCAGTTCTGCTATCAACTGAAAACAGAGCAAAAACAGGTAAAATCTCATCAGAAGAATGCACAGAATGGTTAGATAAAAAACCCCCAAATTCAGTACTTTATGTCTCATTTGGATCACACAACACAATTTCATCATCTCAAATGATGCAATTAGCAATGGGATTAGAGGCAAGTGACAAGAATTTCATATGGGTAATTAGGCCACCAATTGGGTTTGACATAAACTCAAAATTCAGATCAGAACAATGGCTGCCAGAGGGATTTGAGGAGAGAATCAGGGAATCAAAGAAGGGTTTTTTAGTGCAAAAATGGGCACCCCAATTGGAGATTTTGTCACATAAATCAATTAGTGCATTTTTGAGCCATTGTGGGTGGAATTCTGTGTTGGAATCACTAAGTAATGGTGTGCCATTGATTGGTTGGGCTATGGCTGGTGAGCAATTTTTTAATGTTAAGTTTTTGGAAGAAGAATTGGGGGTTTGTGTGGAATTGGCTAGAGGAAAGACTTGTGAAGTTAGGTATGAAAATGTAGTGGAAAAGATTGAATTGGTGATGAATGAGACTGAAAAAAGTATGGAAATGAGAAGGAAAGCTTGTGAGATTAAGGAAATGATAGAAAATGCAATGAGAGATGATGATGGGTTTAAGGGTTCTTCTTTGAATTCATTGGATGAGTTTTTCCAAGAAGTAATTCTCTATGGGAAAAAAGATCGTTCGCTCTAGAATTTTAATAAAGTCTCGATCTTAATTTGATTAGTCAAGATTCAAGTGATCACTACTGGCTTAAGTGGATTAAGAGAAGAATCGGGTTTGGCGGGAGGAAATGGCATAAGCCAAAGTTGGATCACTGGAGTTTAGGCAAGTGGGTACGAGACAAAAAGGTTTTGAGATGCGTTTTCCTTCTAGTAGGCACACTCGGATGCATTTGTATTTTGATTTCTAAAATTTATTACTATATAGTAGACATTCTTGTATTGAATATATTGCTAATTTATACTTATTAACGTTTCGTTTCGTTGTATATTACTTGCGATTTTTTTTTACTTGCAATTAAATTGGTAAGGGAAGGCTTGCCCCCAATACACCCTTGTGGTGGGACCCCTCCCCGGACCCTCGCTCAGCGGGGACGCGTAATGCGACCGGGCCGCCATTTTTTTTTTTTTTTTATGTCATTTAAGAGGTTTATTAATATGTTCATTTTTATATAATATTTTGTATTTTAAATACATCCAACGTTAAGTTTATTTTATTATAACTAGATCAATGAATTGTAAAACTATAAAATTTAAGATTTAAAGTTCTCCAAAATTAATGATTTTTATTTTAAATAATTAAAAACACAAACCGGAGTCAAATTGGGTCTCGGACTGATCTTGATTTTTATCGGATTATTAAAGATTAATAAACTCGGCATCATCTAAACCGAAAACCTGACCAATTTTCAGTCCGGTCCAGACTAACAACATTGGTCTATGGTATGGTAGAAATTAAATGTTTTTTTTTCAATGAAATTAAATATGTATGGAAAAGAAGATATTTATCAATTGTCATGTAATAACTTGTCCTAATCGAATAAGACTAGTGAGACTAAGTCTTTTTTTTGAAAAAAAAAATACAACCTTTTGTTTTTTGTTATCTTTTTATATTATTTTCCACTCTATTTTCAGCTCGACATTGCCATGTAAATGAAGTTAGTAGTAATCATGATTAATTAGGGTATCATAATCATGATTACGAGTATTAGAATCATGATTAATTAGAGTAAATTATACTCATGGCTACTGTTTACTCGTTTTTACATGTGTGATCAGTCAACTTCAAAATGTGAGATAAAAACAACTAAATTTTGCATTTTTTTTAACTTAAAAGTGATTGCCACCGTAGATTATTCATTGACTCCACAATCCATTTTATCTTATCAGGGCGGAGTCAATTCAAAGCTTGGGAGCCGAAGCCCCCGGCCATCGGCTCCGCTTTTGAGTATCATTAGTTTTTTTTCCATCTAGTCCTCCGGATATTGTTTTATATTTAAACGATGTAGTATTATTTCAATGGGTGAAGATAATTGAGTTGGTTTAAGAGCTTTATTCTAAGGTGAAGGGTCATTGGTTCAATCTCCTTCAAACTTCATTTTTTTTAAATAAAACTTTATTTTTCCAAATACGCTCTTTATTAATATAACACTTTTGAACTTATTTTTATTATATCTTTTTTTTAAATTTATTATATCTCTTTTTTATAAAAAAAACAAAAAATCAAATTCTTACTTTTGAGACTCAAATAACTTAATTTCTAAATTAAATTTTATAAAAATTATAAATAATTTACAGCTAAAAATAAAAGAAGTGTAAAAATGTTATAATTTTTAGCCAACGTACCAAAATCACAAAGTTATAACGTGCTGGATGCTAAAAATCTTTGTACAACCCTAACGGATTGGACTTCGAAAAATTACTCGCAACAATAAAGCTAAAATTAGCCGAGTATAAATTCCTGACTCCGCCACTGTATCTCATCCTCATTAATTTCCACTATCTCTATTTTACCTATCTTTCTCTCTTATTTCTCACTGTTCACCTCTCCAATTCCCTTTATTTTCATGAAAAAAGAGATATCTCAGTTGAAATACAAGAAATCAGAAGGGAAATAATTGTTGATGCAAATTGGACTTCCAATCTTAGTGTGAGTTTAACCTTTCTATCAATAGATTTGAGAGATGAATAGTGATAGAAAGAAGAGAGAGAGAAAGAAAGTGTAAAATAGGGATGGTGAAAATATGTGGTTACAGTTGCTTTACGGCGAATTTGATAGTTACGATCAATATATGTTTCAACTATTGTTTATGTTTTGATATGCCTTTAATGGCTCTTTTTGCTTTAAGTAGTCATTTTCTTGTCTTAGTGGACTATGTATTAGACTTAGTCTATATATATGCGAGGTTTTATTCCTTGCTAGTTTCATATTGTACTTGCAATTTTACTACTTAATGAAATATTAGCATTACTAAAAAAAATAAAAATAAAAAAGTGGTTATGTGTTCAAAATGGAGTCAACAGTTATAATGGTTGGTCAATGGTCGGGTTTTTTTTATATAAAAAGTGCAAAATTCAATAATTTTTTTTTTTTTATATACGCTATTAAAAGCTGAATAATTATACTATGAAAACAAGCAAATTCAATTGTCATCAGTATAATGTTTCTTAATTAATCAAGGTAAATTATACTGATAACAATTCATTTTATAATAAGGAATAATAATAAAAATATCCCTAATCTTGGCTTGACAATTAAGAGCAATTTTTCTCGTAACGTTATAAATAGTATAATTTTAGCCCTAACTGTAGCAAGTTTAGCGAATTGTGGGCATTATTAAAAAGTACAAATATTATTTATGTTTTACACCAGTTGTATACGAAAATTTGTTTTGTTTTCTTCTTTTGCTATTTCTTTTACATTTTTTTTAAGTTCATAATAAATTTAGAGATGAAATATATTTAACCTCAAAGAGATATTTGGATTTTAATTTTTTTTGTCCAATACTTACAGAGTGCGGGATACTTTTCATTTTATTTCCCACGTGAATACATATATTTATGATTTGTTAGAAAAGTAATGAGTGATAACAATGTCATGTGCAGTGGAAATAACATGATTAATTATTAGGACAAAATTCCATTTATAATGTCTAAAATCAATATTAGAGATAAAATTACAAGTTTCTCAAAAAAAAAAAAAAAAGATAAAATTACATTAATTATGATATTAAAGGTAAAATAATTCTTGACTGTCGAATCGAAACTAAGAAAAGGTTTGTACATTATCCCTAATAAATATCTAAATCAATATTGTTTACCAAAGAACTCTTATGATTTAATATATTTCAGTTTCAATTCCATTTTGACTGATTTTAAATTGATTTAATTTTAAGCAGATGATTTTGAATTTTAACACATACTTCTATAAATCTAATTGACAAAAAAGTACTGAAACTCATAAGTCTCGTTTTGTTCAGATTCTTATCATATGTTTTACGCGTAAAAATTTACAAATTTTTATCGAATTTAAAGATATTCACCTCAAACTTACTTTGAAATCGCAAAAACAGAAAACCTTTATTTTTTGAACAAAATAATATTCAACAGATACAGAACAGGAGAACAAAATATTTAAAACTTTGATTGATATGTGAAATTGATTTTTGCTCACTTTAGACTCTTCGTAAAATTATACTCCCTCCATTCCCTTATATAAATCATTTTAACAAGTTAGTTTTTTCCTCAAATATAAGTCATTCTAGTTTTCCGAAAAGTTTTAGTTTAGTTTTTTGGTCTAACCATGAATATGCCAAGGTTTATTCTCCAACCATGATATGAGAAAAAAAAAAAAAAAAGTTAACCAATAATACCCTAGAATGACTTATGTAAAGGAATGGAGGGAGTAAATGTAAAGAAATAATAATTGTATCAATCGTTTCATATCAGTTGAGTTATCTCTGTAAAATCGTGTTATTATATAAGAAATGGCCACCCTTTAATATCCATATGATATGAATGTAAAGAAATAATAATTGTATCAATCGTTTCATATCAGTCGAGTTATCTCGGTAAAATCGTGTTATTATATAAGAAATGGCCACTCTTTAATATCCATATGACATCATTACTTAATAGGAGAACAGAATACAAGTTTTGACATGTCCACTAAATTTTTTTTCAAGCATATATTAATTCCATTCCATGGAAAAATACAACATGAAAACATAGGGAGAAAAATACACGTCACCTCTCATTTTTGCTAACCTGATATATGATTAGTTAGCATAATGTCTATTCCTGCTAAACAGCTTTGATCTTCCTGTACAAACGTGCCATTTCATATTTTAGCAAGTACAACTATGCCATATATATATACAAGGAAAAAACATTTCAAGGCACCCAATCTTTTCGATTTTTGTTGATCGAGTCACTCTGTCTTTTAATTTGACACTTTGAGACTCTGAATAATCATAATTGCACACATTATGCCCCTTATGATTAGAAAAATCAGTTTTGAACATAAAACTCGATTAACAAAACGTTATTCATTTCATTTGAATTTAAAATTTACATTTTCAATAGTTCGAAAGCCCTTATTTTAAACTCTAGAAAAATTTCATACGCTGACGAAATGAACAACGCGCTTTTAACTGAATTAAATGTTCACGGTTAACTAATTTAGCAAGAGGAGGCTCAACTAATGTGATTATAATGATCGATGGCTCAACGTGTCAAAAGATCAGGGACTCAATCAATGAAAATCGAAAGACCATGAGATTAAAGATGTTTCTTTTTTTCAAAAAAAAAAAAAAAAAAAAAACCTCAAATATCAAGGGATGAGAACAATACATCAAGATGCAGCTGAATCTTCTGACTCGCTCCACCAAAAGCTAACAGAGAAACTTGTAGTTAGAGATCGGACATAGTGCCACCATTTTGGTGGAATGTAAAGCATTTCACCTTCTTCTAAAATGCAGTCCAAGAACTCCAAGTTGCGCACCATTGGAAATTCTTTCTCATCTATGTTGTCTAGATCAACCTTCAAAAAGAATGTCAATCCAGAAAACAGTCTAACCAGACCAAACATACTCAGAACGAGCATTTAGTAAAAGATACCACATGCATGCAGTGACGGATCCACGATTCACAAACAGATGATGTTTGGGATGCTTTCTGATGATCTAGTGGCGCTCAATTGATATATTTTGGGTGCTTTTGCAGAAACTTAACCCCCTCCTAGCCCCCTTTTGGATCCGTCACTACACGAATGTATGCAAATAAAAGCGACTTCTGTAGGTAAATTACGACTGTAGTCAGTGAGGACAGGGGGTCATGGAGGGTCTCTGTTGACCCTCTGACTCGAAATTTCCGCTTCTAAATGCATAATTTCAGTCGAAAATTTCACTATATTCAGAATCTGGAGCAAATTTGGTATCACTTACAGAATCTGTGACTGAAATACCCGTCCTGATGCTAAGTCCTAAAAAGTCTGTAATTTTTAACATATTTTTCATCTATTGACCCCCTGACTATTTTGTTCAGGCTCCGGCACTGACTCTAGTAGCCGTAGGATAAAGAAAAGGCAAGTTTAAGCACTATTCAAAAGAAGCACATACCTGACTGGAATTGCATAGCATGGTTTCACTGTGCGGATAAAGTTCTGATGATAATGAAGCAGGGTAAAGCCTGATGTACTTTTTGCCAACAACCTGAGAATAAATTATTGTCTCTATTTAAATATGTAAACCAGGAACGTCTCAGAAAGCATGCTCACATATGTATGTTTATAACTTGATCTACTTGCATAGACATGAAGAGTTTAAGCTAGCAGATTCAGAAGAAATGTTCCAGAATAATTATCAAAGCACACTCGGTTCATCATTTACCAATATAGCAATATCTAATATACTTCAAAACGTTTTAAAGATACTATTGGTGCCATCCGGTTTCCGGAAGGCATATTTCCAAGTATAATATATTTGCACCTCAAATAGGCGAAAATTTGGCAACACAAGAATTTTCCCTCTACAAGCAACAAAATCTATCCACTTCCCAATAATGGGATGTTTACTTTTACTCATGCAAGAACCATTACTTCCAAAATATAAATATGCATGATCATAAATAAAATACAAACCAAGGCACACAAATGCTATTCTGCTAATCGACTAACCCAACAATACTCGAGCTAACATTCTAGCTATATATTGTCATTTTTACTTCTACTTGAATTAGGAAGTTGTTCTGATGTTCCATACATGTTACCACATAGCTGAAATTCATCGATGCCAAACAGGAATTCCACCATTAATCCAAATCTTTTGAAACACATTTTTCCACAATTAATAATACCATATAAACCTCGTCACTGAATTTCAACTTAAACTAGAGGCCTTAAAAACCCATAACAATGATAGATAGGATTTAAAAATGGTTAAAGATAGAGCAATTAACTAGCCAAAATACCAAGAATTAAGTGTATAGCAAGCAGCCAAAGGTAATTTCTATATGAAAATGCATGCAAGAGCACAATGTCCCCAAATTGATTTTCACTCTCTTGGTTGTAAATAACTCTCAGGCAACCTCTGTTGATTATGCGACTGCTGTGCACTGTCATATACCAAATCAATTTTCCATTTACTAAAACTGTAAAACATCAAATTTCACATTTACATTGATACCCGAAAGAGATTACATGAGAAAGCACACAATATCACCCGCACACATGCAAACAAGACAGTGCACCTTCCAAACAATGTCGGAGGAACACATATTAATACAGAATCGAGACAAAATTTAGGAGCAGGTACATATCCTGGATTCGTGTATCATGGTATCACTACTCATTGCATAAGTACATATTAATACCTGAGCAAGTATATTATGATGTGGATCATGGTGCAATGGTGTAACTGTCCCAGCTGGACCAAACCAAGCATTGATAGGTCTGAGCTCCCCACCTCCAATAGAACAATAGTCGGGAATGCAAATGTCATTCCGTAGCTCATTTATCTGCCATTTAAAAATAAAGTATAACATGAATAGCTGGGAGACTCTGGCATACTGCTCTATCGGAATGTTCATTTTGGGAATATGGTATAAATTACTAAAACACACCTGATCAAACAATGGATGCTGAGCAAGATAGGTGGGGACTGTAACAGAAGAATCATTTGAGCGAACCCTCTCAAGAAATTGGGAAAATGTTATAAGCTCTTGCTTCCACTCTTGGCATAAATAGTTTTTCCCAACCTGCAAAAGGGCCTTTTCCATTAGATAGTTGATAGGATATCAGAATTCAGAGAGTTTAGGAAATCTAGCTTCAGATAGAAACCTTCTACAAGACAATTACCCTCTCTGTCTCACCGAAGACTTGGATTACATAGGACAACATCCGAATCTCCACTTCTAGAAACCATCACCTTATCTTTCAAGTTCCAGCTTCACTGGGTTTTTTTTTTCAATATTTTAAAATTTTCTGAATATAGCTCCATGATGCTTTAAGCGTAATTTGTCCGCAACTCTTGCAGTTATAATTAATTAAAAATGAGGAACAAGTAAAATAAATAAATTTAGAAATTGCAACGAAAATGGGTATCTAAGGCTGATAAAACTTTGTCCGTGTTATTTTATTTCACTTGATTTCAAGCATAACTGGAGTAGCATTATTCTTGCTAAAATTTTATCATAAGAGGTGGAAAAGTAATCACCTCTACTGGAACAGTACGATCACCAGCAACCCTTTTCAGATAATCCAAGTCATTCCACCTAGTGCTGGCAGGCCAATGGGCCATACAATCACTAATTATAACTGGAGAATGAGGTAAGAAATGCTCACGCAGAAATGCCTCCAAAGAAAGAGTAGATCTCTTCACCACAATCTTACAAGATAAGGACTTCACAGGTAAAATACGAAGTGCCTGCCAAATTGAAAACCAATACAAAAGATAAACAAATAGAACAAGAATAAATTTTGTTCACATGTAATTGGCTAACAAAGTATCCTATTTGAGAATATTTGTATATAATTGCACAGATATGTTCCTTAATAGAAGAATCACAGAATTCTACATTTCTCAAATATCAGAGGAAACAAATTCTACAAGTTTTATGGATTCATTTTCAAGTGCTCAATCTGTCAAGGACCTCTAGGCCTATTTGAGAATATTTGCATATAATTGCACACTTAAAGTGATCTGTTCCTCAATGGAAGAATCACAGAGTTCTACATTTCTCAAATATCAGAAGAAAGAACTTCTATAAGTTTATGGATTCATTTTCAAGTGTTCAATCTGTCAACAAACTCGAGGAACTATTTGTAGTCTTCGATCAAACAGAACCTTGATAAACCTAAAGCCAAGTTTTGTCAAAATTGGAATTCAATTTTACATGTATCTGTATTTTTGGGGTTCTAAACGCAATCAAATCCATAAACCATTACTATGTCAAATGAACAGCAGAATATACAGAGAATTGGAGACAAACCTCACCTCCGCCTTATCAAACTCCATTTTCTCAACCAATTTACGCTTAGAACCTTGAGTCCGGCCATTGATTCCCCTCGCCTTCGCCGATGTAACTTCAACAGCAGAGTCCAAATCCTTCCTCAGCAACATTCCCCCCATGATCAATCCCATATCCAAAACCCTAAGCGCCTCGCTGAACTCGGCATTCCCGAAATGGAACTGCGCCACATACAGGCACGCCATTGAATACGCATCCCGCCAAACAGGGAGAACAGAATGCCAAGGACCGGAATGGAGCTGCTCCCAAGCCATATCACGAGCCGTCTCCGCCGCACGGGAGTCGCCGGAGGCGGCAAGTGTAGCCATGCTGACGTAAGCATAGCCGCCGTGGAACAAAATGGATTGGAGGATGTTGGAAGATTCAGCATCTAGGATTGGAGTTGAGAAGCGATCGGCACCGGCGTCGGCGACGGTGGACATGGGTCCCGGCGAAAGGTGACTGTACTGAAGAAAAAGGTAAAGAGAGAAAGAGAGTGATGGTATATTCTGAATGATTAGGTGGCCTTGTGTAATCATTGGGCGGTTGATATAAAGTGAGGAGGAAGATATTTTAATAAGATATTTTTGTTTTAAGGATATTTTTACATGATTTTTTTGTTAAACAAAACCCAAAAATAAAACATGAAAATGGAAATTTGATGGTCAAATAACCACCATTTTTTTTTTCTCAAACAGCTATTTTAGAATTTTATCAAAAACTTTGTATCTCGTGTTTAGTATTAAAAGGTAAAAAGCAGTTTCGAAAAATAAAAAAAAACGAACATTAAATCATGCTAACTAAAAAATGACACAAACATGGTTAAATAAATCCATTAAAATCTTGTCGTCTTCTAAAATTGAACCATAAAAAGTAAATTATTGCTTTTGGGATTGGACTGAACGAAAGTAACAAATCATGGACCTAGTCTATGACCAAGTTAAGGGAATGTATTAATGATGTTGATAATTTTGTCATAATATCAGACAAACACAAAAGCATTGGTCATGCTGTGAATTTGGTATTTCCAAATGCAATACATGAAGGTTGTTATCAATATTTGAAAATGATGTGATGACCAAATTCCAGTCTATTAAGAAAACAACAAAGTAATATTGGTGAGCTCTAAAGCTTATCGCATCTCTAATTTTGAAGAGACATCCTTGAAACTTCATGAAATACACCCCCATACGCTGCATATTTAGAGGAAGCTCGAATCTAAAAGTGGCAGCACGCACACTTTTCTACTCGTCAGTACAACATCATGACAACAAATATAGCCGAATCATTCAACAAAGTCATGGTTGATGGTTCATGTTTACCTATCACAATGTTGGTGGAGTACATAACAGCAGTAATTTAACAACGTATGAGCAATGACACCATAGAAGACGACATTATCCAAATCCATAAGATGTCTGAAACATCTACTTTGAAGGCATTTATTTGTGAGAGCGTCAATTTACTTTACAATTCAATTTTGGAAGCAATATCACCTCTTACTGTTATTGTGCCTTTTGAACCCAAACTCAACGGATACTTGAATTTTATATCACTATCCGCTTTTAGTTTTTCCACTTGAATCTGTAAAAATGAAAATAGTTTGTATTTTTAGACAATATATTTGCATTTGAAATAAAACATAACAGCTTCTCATTTCATCTTAAGCTTCATACTTACCTATTTGCGAACTAAAACTATTTGGATTTTCATTCAATTACGAAATAGACTCAAAATTGTGAATTGCATTCCATGTTGAATGTTAGCAATATCCAATTTGCAAAGCTCTTTTGCTGAAAAATGGCTATGCAATCTGTCATAAGTCTTTGCAATTACCTATTTGCAAAGCCGCTTTACTGATAAAAGATATTCACAATTCATCAAAAGACTTCTAATTTACCTATTTACGAAGTTCTGGATGAGAATTTAAGGTTTATTGCTTTGCAATTTTTATAATTGCGAAGTAGCGCAAATGAGCGCTGAAGGCAAAATTTTCGACTTCTAAACCAATAAACCAACCAAATACATCTCAAATGAGTTTAAAAATCATCATTATACGACATCTCAAATGAGTTTAAAAATCATCATTAATGTTGAAACACCTTTCCACATGATTTTGATTTAACAAAATTATTTAAGTTAATCCATGATTAAGGGACAATTAAATTTAAGTGCTTTGATTTAATTATACTAATATGTTTATTCAATGATTGAGTATAAATATAAATACAAATAGAAATAAAAAGTAAGAGAGGACGAAGTCAGCATAAGATCACAGCACAAGCTGAGTAGAGTGGAACTCAGCGTGAAAGAAGATAAGTTATCTTCAGAACAGAAGCTTAAAGATCAGGCTAATCAACGAAGCTGAGTGGAACGAAACTCAGTATCAAAAGTAGAAGAGTCTTCGTCAGAACTATGTCTTGCAGAACGAAGCTGACCATGGAAGCTGAGTAAAAAGAAAACTCAGTATCTGAATTGGCAACAATCAAAGACAACGGCTATCAAAGTCAAGCTGAGTGATCTTCAGGACATCATGAATGATCTGTTTGCTAAAAGACAAGATCCGACATCTGTCTGCACCAATCCAGAACCTTGGAATTACGCAAAAGCCAATTTTGAGATGCATGAGTCAACTGTTCTTTTGCTAAAAGATGAACTGGCACAAGAAGACGAAACCTGCAAGAAGAGGACAAACCTGACGCCTGCGGAATTCAGACGACAGGATTGGCCTGCAAGACTGAAGCTGACCAGAACTTGTCTCAAAAAGGAGCCGTTTGGATCAACGGACAAATCCAAAGTTCAAACCATTTCTGCTTCAGACCTCAACTATATAAGGACATGATCATTCTTGGATCATTAACCGATTACAACAAGAACAAAAAGAGTATACATACAAAGCACACAAAAGCCAAAAGAGATCTTACACCAAATTTATATTCTTGTGTAAAAGCTAGATTGATTTTCTGTAATCATCTAAAGTGTTCTTCATTCGAAAAGAACAATTTGTATCAATTGTAAAATTGAGAGTGTTGTGCTGAGTACTCGGTGTTGAGTGCTTAGTGGTAGAGAAATCTAGGTGTTTGGTTATAGCACTTAGTAGGAGTTGAGTAGACGAATAGAGGAAGGTACTCTTGCATATTCAACTGCCTTGTAAACGGTTTGTGCTCTATCTTTAAAGAGCTCAGTATTGGATTTAAAAAGCCCAGAGGGACTCTGGGGACTGGACGTAGGCGGAGAGGCCGAACTAGGATAAGTCGTACTGAGTAATCTCTAACTCTCTCTCAATATATATATATATATATATATATATATATATATCTGTATGTGTTGCTTGTCATGTTTACTCAGCATATAAATTGTTTAAACTGACACTGAGTAAATAAGAGTGCTGAGTTGGAAGCTGACCACAATAGTGTCAATTCCCAACTCATACGTAAAATAGTTCTAGTCAACATCTGACTAAAGCTGTCTTACACTATAATCGGCCGTGCTGACCAAAGCTGAGTTAACTAACTCAAGAAAATATATTAAGTCAGCTTAATTAAATTCGAAAAAGTTATATTAGTTCCTAACCCCCCCTTTTGGAACTAATCACACGGGACCAACAATTAACACTAACCCTAGCCAAACATAACACATTAAATCCATCTCCAAATCATAAGAAAACCAAAACCCTAAAAACTATCCCACATACATAACGAAAAACCAAACTAAATGGAAGAAACTTACATTTGATTTGGTGTTATCAAACATTTGCCCCTTTTATCTAGATTTCGCCATAATTCCACTTAAGTTCTGGTAAGCAAATCACCTCACAAATCGTAAATATAAAAGAGAATAAGAGTTTTGAGAATAAATGTAATTTTAGGATTAACATGTATTTTTTTATATAAGAAACACAACTTCATTAAATAGAAGAAAGATTACATTTATCAACCAAAATGAAATTAGCTAAAAAAGTAGGAACTTCTTGAATCAAAGTAGTCGGCCTTGGAAGTGAAACACCCCAACCAACAACTTCATGATTGAATGGCGCCATGCCGAACATAATGGACACAGTATGATCTGAATAGGAAAAGCCATCTTAGAATATCATCAAAGAAAACTAAAGTAGCAAAATCAACACTGACAGAACCATTTAAGGCGTTGGCAATTTGGAGATTATCTGTTTCCACTTCAACCTGCAGATAACCCCCGTTCCACGCCGTTTCGAGACCCAGAATAATTGTCGTTAATTCTGCCACTTCAACTGAACCTGTTGGTGCCACCGGAGAAGCAACAATAAATGCAACCTCACCAGAATTATCTCGCACAATAGTCCTAATACCTACCGGTGCGTCTTCAACCCATGTTGCATCCGAGTTTATCTTATACCAACTTACCGGGGTGGAGTCCAGTGAACTGAACCATTACTACCAATAATCATTGCAGACAAGGAACGGTCCCTAATAGTGCTCCAAGATGACAACCAATTCTTCGCCTCATCAATAATTCGGCCTGCACACCACGCTTGAGAGCCATGGAAAACTAAATTTCGAAGAAACCACAAAAACCAATGATAATTGCTCCTCTGAACTCCGCATCCTGCAATTGAGAATGAAGATACTTGAACTAGTTCCAAACATCAATGACATTGCGCTTCCATTGTCGGTCATGACCAAAGAACATTTTCCACACCTGCTTCACCATCTGACAATCTCAAAGTGCATGAAGAGTATTTTCTGTATGAGAATTGTAGAGTTTACACAAGGTCGGCAATATGTTCTGAACTGCCTTCTAAAGGAAATGTTTGATTTTCAAGGGGAGATTAATTTTCCATACCCACGAAAACGACATAAAATTTTCGGACGAAGACGATGTTGAACCCCTCATAGAGCGACACCTAACTTCTGCCAGGTAGTAAACGAAGCGAACAGAAAAAGTACCATTCCTCGTACCTTTCCAGTATTGCACGTCCTCCGGCAGTCTATGACTCAACGAGATTTTGAGGATCGCCCTAACTTCATCAGTACTAAACAACATGTTAATCAACCCCGTATTCCAACACCCATTTTTTGCATCAATAAGCTCATACACCAACCGAAGATTTAAATCATGCATCTTCATTAGCGGCGATGCCATAGTCAACTCGGAACCCATTTGCTATTGCAGATCTCCACTGACTCTCTGTTCCCAATCCTCCACCTCAACCCATCTTCCACAAGTGCTCGACCTTTCAGCAAGCCTCTAAAAATATAAGTGGACCTCCTATTAGATCAGTTTTGTAAATTTCTCAATAATTAATTCTGCATTATTAATTATCTCAAATTAATCTATTGACTTAACGGTTTAGTTTGACAAAAAAGAGTTTGAGTTTTTAATATTATAATTAAAAAAATTATTTAACTAATGAAACAAATAAAAACATATTCATTATATGATGTATTATTAGGAATTAGGGATGCAAACGAGACAAGGCGAGACGAAGAATGTATTTCCCATCCCCGTCCTCGTCCCCGCGAGTTAGACATGAACAAATTTGTCCCCTATTCTCGTCCCACAGAGAATCCACGTCCCCGTGGGATCCTCATCCATGTTTAAAAACACTTTTTCCTATTCAATATCCTCATTCCCACGGGGAATCACCATTTATATTTAAAAAGAAATCAATATATATTTCTTCTCTTTTCTCCTTTCTAATTCTAGGTTTTGTTCGAAAGAATAACAAAGATACTATGCATTTAATTTAGTTTAGGTTAGAAAAAATATCCATTTAGTCATTAGCTAATATTTTATTTATGTCATTTAATTTTTTATTTGAAAACAAATCTATTTAATTTAAGTTAAATAATTGTAAATTATAATATTTAAAGTATAATTTTAATTATAATGGTGAATAATTGGGGATCCATCGGGGGTTTTCCATCGAAAATTAATGGGGACACCATTCTCCATCCCGCCCCATTCCCATTCCCGTCCCATAGGGATTCTTATTGGTGATTCTCCATCCCCATTGAGGCGGGTCACCGATAGGAACAGGGAATTCCTGCCCCACTTGCATCCCCATGTATTATGTAATTTGCGAGCTTCTTTTAGCACTACATATGTATATAAATGGGGCACCCATGGCCACTAAACATGACGCATTTTCACGTTATGAGCATTAAATTTTAAAAAGTAACATAAAAATGTCACTCAATTCAGTTTTACACATTTTAATAGTATATCTCCACTAAACTTTAATTAACGTCTTCAAATGACCATTGAGAGAACCTCAAAATGGAAATTTAGAACCACATTTACCATAAAACCACACTTTTTATTTTCCAAAATCATTATTTCTGAAGTTTTCTCACTCTAAGCATTCATTTTCTCTTCCATAACTAAATAAGTTCTAAATGTCATCAAAACGAAAAGGTTAAAGAATTAAAGTTGCTTAAATTATCATTAAACTTTACACTTTCTTTCTAACATTATGACCACTAAACTTCAATCAACACATTAAAATGATCATTGATGATTTCAAAATTAAAAATTCTAAGAATTGATGATTTTTTAAACAACTTTAATTCTTCAAAATTTTCGTTTTCAGGTCATTTAAGTATTGTTTGGTTAGGAGAAAGAAAATAAATTTTTAGAGAGAGAAAGTTCCAGAAATAGTGATTTTGAAAAATAAAAGATGTTTTTTTTCCATGAAAGATTGGGACGCGATCAGGTGGCTAGACATCCCAACTAGGTTGGCACCCCTAACACACCAAATCAACCCGAAATATTATTAATAATAAAAAAAGGAAAATTACAAAGGGAGGGAAAGCAAAAAAAAAAAAAAGGTTCAAAGCAGAAAATTTAAGGAAAACGAACATGTGCAACATTACAAAGGTCGTCGAAGACAGACGATTGACAAAAATGAGGAGCCGAGTGCCACCAAGTGAGAGCAGAAGCTGATTTGCCAAAGCGGGCAAGTTGATCCGCCGCATGATTGCCCTCACGATAGATATGAGTGATTCTGCAATTCATATTCGTGAATCTATTTAAACACTGAAGCCAGTCTTGTCTAATTTTCCAGGGAGCCATGGTAGACTTTCTGTTTAGCAAATCAACCGCATAGGCAGAGTCCGATTCAATCCAAAGATTGTGCCACCCCCATTCCCAGGCAGGTTCTACTGCAAAAATAATGGCATTCAGCTCGGCAATGTACGCAAAGGAACTAGAGAGGCTAATAACATAGCATCCAATAACAAAACCTCGGGAGTTTCTGAAAATCCCACCAGCTCCGGCGAGACCAGGCGCACCATCCGCAGCGCCATCGGTATTAGCCTTTACCCAACCCGACGGCGGCGGACACCATCGAACAATGATAGGGTCCGGCGGAGGCCTAACACGGCTCGAAAAATTGACAAACCATTTTGGTTCCTGAATGTAATAATAAAGCTGATTCTGAAGGAATTGGATTACAGGGAGTTCATTTTCAAAAATCGCCAAATTCCTGATGTACCAAATGAACCAAACAACAGTTATAGCAGCCAAATTCCACCATTTTCTCATAGAAATATGCAAACGGACAGCTCTAATCTCCCGGAAAAGATTTTCAAAGGTCAAAATACTACTGCGGTGTATGCCAAAAACAGAGAAGATAACATTCCATAGACTATTCGACACAGGGCACGTGATGAAAAGGTGATCAATTGATTCAATATGGCATCTACACAGTTCACATCACGAAGCAAAAGAAAACCCACATACCTGTAAATTGGTTTGTATCGCAATTTTCCTATGAATCACTAACCAGCAGGTGACAGACCGCCTAGGCGGCACAAAGGCATTCCAAAGGAATTTGTGCCACTCAACCGGAGTGTTGTTGCAGCAGGAACTATAGATACCTTTGGCAGAGTACATACCTGACATGGCCGGCTTCCACACACACGAGTCGGTTCCATCCCGACTGCCAGAAACCCTCTGAATGTTCAATTGGACAAGATCAGGGAGATGATGCAAGTTAGTCCAAGAATCATCAGCGCGAAATAAGTGAAGCAGGTCATAAAGATTGCGCTGTATCTTTGCCGGAATGCCAAGCTAATTTGCAACTGTTGGTGCAATCCAGGAGTCCGTCCAGAAATTCAGTTCAGAATTGTCTCCAAACCACCATATCACTTCCAAACTGATCTGATCATAAATTGGACGAACAGAGGTCCAAATGAAATATAGCGCTTAGGCATACCAGACTGATAAAGGAAGCGATTTCGCAGCATAGAAGGGATATATCCTTTGTTTTGAATCAAATCCCAGCTAAACTTACCAAGAAGAGAATTATTGAACAGCCCAATGTCCTTGATGCCAAGCCCCCCAAATTCATACGATTGACAACAGTTCTTCCATTTGACAGTAAGAAGCTTTCTCTAATCCTTGTCCCCAGTCCAAAGGAAGTTTCTGAGGGCTTTAGCAATCTTTGTGGTGAGAGAGGATGGCCACTTCTAAATCATAAGAGAATGAATGAGAGCACCCATTAAGGCAGATTTTATCAGTGTTAGCCTGCCAGCTAAAGCAAGTGATCGCCCCTTCCAAAGACTAAATTTAGCAAGGAACCGATCCATAAACGGTTGTAAATGACGAGCCTTTGGTGCCCCCTGAAAAATTGGTACCCCAAGATAATTAAACGGTAGCCGAGCAACACGAATACCCAAAATATCAATGAGCCGATTCCTACGTTGAATGCTGATACTGTTCCCAAAATAAATTACGGATTTATCCCAGTTAACCGTCTGACCCGATATAGCTGCATAAAAGTTGAAAAGGTCCTTGACACATTTCATATTTTTGAGAGTAGCCCTGCCAAAAATTAACATATCATCTGCATATAGGAGGTGAGAAGGAAAGGGAGTAGAGTTGTGATAAACCATGGGATGAAACTTGCCTTCACCCACCAACTTGGCCAACCAACGACTAAAGAAATCCTCTGCAATACCAAATAAAATTGGAGAAAATGGATCCCCTTGCCGGACCCCACATGAGCAGCTAAAATAACCCTTGCTACCCCCTCTAAAAGCAATTGACATACGAGCAGACCGAAGAACTTCCAAAATCCAGCTGCGAAATTGCAAAGAAAACCCAAAAGATTCAAGAACAGCCAGGAGAAAATTCCAGTCAATGGTGTCAAAAGCTTTCCTGATATCAATCTTCAAAGCCATATTTCCGCCAAAAAAATTCTTGTTAAGCATATTTACCCCTTCCGAGGCTGCAGCAATGCAATGGTGAATGCTTCTGCCAGAGATGAATCCGAATTGGTTATCCGAAACAATACGCGTGGCGACGGGTGCAAGCCTATCAGCAAGGATCTTTGAAATGATCTTATAATTAAAATTGCTCATGGCGATAGGTCGAAAATGGTGAATTTCATTTGCTTCTGCAACTTTGGGAAGTAGAGTCATAATACTAGAATTCATATCTGGAAGCATACAGCCAGTATCAAAGAAACTCTGCACCATCTTACAAACATCTGAACCAATTATATCCCAGTAGTGCTGGTAGAAGAACCCCCCATAATCATCTGGACCCGGAGAGCTATCACGGCTAAGACTGAAAACTGCAGCTCGGATCTCATCTAGTGTTGGCTGCCGCGTGAGCTTATCATTGTCCACAAAATTGACCAAATCCGGAATAACCACAGTAATAGCACCCTGATCGATAGCTAGCCTGCTGCTAGTAAAAAGAGTGGAAAAGTAGTCAACAACATGTTGAGAAATGATATTCTCATCATCAACCAAAATTCCGTTAATGAGAAGAGAATCCATTGATGATTGAATTTTTCTACCTTTGGCCGAACGGTGAAAAAAATTGGAGTTCCGATCCCCTGCCTCAAGCCATTTTTCCCTGCTCTTATCACGGAGAAGCAATTCCTGCCGGTGCAGCTGAAGATCAAGATCCCGCTGAGCTTCTGCCTCAATCTAACACCAATTCTCATTCAAACCCTGCACAGAGATGTCCCTTTGAATATCAGCTAGCCTGGACTGAGCAATAGCAATATTTACTTCCACCCTACCAAAAACTTCTCTGTTCCATATACGCAGTTTAGGCTTCAAAGATTTAAGTTTATGATAAAGAAGTTGCGCTGGAGGAAGGGAAACATGGCTGTTACGCCAATGATTGGCAATCAAACCCCTTAGAGAATCATGTGTAGTCCACATAGAGAGAAAACGAAAGCGGGTCAGTCGAGCCATGCCATTTTTGCAAACCAAAAGTAAAGGACTGTGATCAGATTTATGGCGAGGGAGAACAGAACAACTGATTGAATCCTAGGAATCAACAAAATCCTCAGACACAAGAGCCCTGTCAAGTTTACATTCAACATGTTCATGGCCAATACGACCATTCGACCAAGTAAATTGCATACCAGAACTATCAATTTCCGCAAGCCAGTTGTTATTAATAAAACCGCGAAAGTCCCTACAACTTATGTCAGAAGGCCTACGACCCGTCTTCTCATGAGCACCGATGACTGCATTGAAATCACCTAGAACCAGCTTTTTTCTGCTGCCCACAATCCGCACTGAGCGAATCCCAAAGAATTCTTCTTCTACCAAAAAAATTACTACCATAGACAAAAGATAGTTGAGTGTAATCCGTGGCACTACCATAGTTGATAGAGATGTGCTGATCATGACAAAGAATCATAGAACAGAGATGAAGGGTACCAATTTTACAAAAAATCCAAATAGAATTACAAGGATTCCCAGCAACAAACTGCAAGCCAATGGAATTCCAGAACGAAGAATGAATCCTATCCAAAGCAACCATAGGTTCAGAGATACATACCAGATCCGGATGGTTAACAGAGAAAATGAGTTTCAAAGCCCTCTGCGTACCAGGGTTATTAATACCCCTGCAGTTCCAGTAGAGAGTGATCATTTAGATAGTGAAGACCTGCCCCGCTCCTTAGAACGAGAATCAGCACAATCTTTTTTTGACTTGGATTTAGCTTTCTTCCTAGTGGTAATCCATTCGGTATTTACCTCAGGGATGCAATTGATATCAACCAATGGAGAAAAAGGCTCCGGTGATCCATCAGAACCTGATGCAGAACTGGTATCTTCATCATTTCGCTCACCCCAACTTTTCTTACCCTCCTCAAGTCCCAAGCTGTTATTGTTGGGCGATTGGTGCAACACAAATTGCAGAGGAGCAGCAATTTCGCCCTCTTCTACATCCACCGGATCCTGAACAGAAATTTGAGGATCATTCTGCACCTTAGCCTGCTTAGTGTTAGTTCGGTTTGCCCCCTGCCCCCTTCCAGAATGAACAGTCCTCTGGACCAGTGGCTTAGGTTGTTCCTTGAGATTTCTCCTGTATTTAGCTGAGGTATGTCCAATAGATGAACAGGTTCCACAAAGCGCCGACAAACGCTCATATTCAAGATATACCCATTACTTATGACTATCAGTGTCTACTCTAAGCTTTGATTATATTTCACAAGAAAGATCAACATCAACAAGCACCCTAGCATAATGTCCAAATTCTCCATTCACAATGTTATTATCAAAACGAATTGGAACCCCAATCACTCATGCAATACTAGAAATTATTCGAGTGTCCCAGAACTCCCAAGGCAAATTATATAATCTAACCCATAATTGTGCAGAGGTGGACTTATGAGTATCAGGATTGAATCCTGGAGTCCAAGGAGTAAATCGGATAATTCCCGGTTTAAGAGAAATGGCACCCATTCCCCAAATAGTTTGCAAAGCAATCTCATCAGGCATAATAATTTGATAAAAACCTTTACCCAAAGATATAAGTTGCCAATCCGTAGAACGTTTCCATACCTGGTTCAGACATTGCTTCAATTCAGCGTGCTTCCAAGGGCTCTCGCCTTTGTTCAACGAAATTCTCCCAATTACAGAGTGCTGGAATAATTTCACCCGCTCCTCATATATAGATTGCGGAATTTTGATGGCTTTGAACCCTCCTTCTTCAGAATTCCGAGGCAGAGTCGGTGCCGGGATAGCCGTAGGAATAATAGCCTTCTTAACCATAGCAGCAAAAATCGGAGCCACCACAGCAGCAAAAGTCGGAGCCGGCACAGGAGTCGCCGGAACAAACGGAGAAGAAACAGTACCAGCAACCTGTTTGGAGAAAGCCCGCCGTTCGAACAAAAATGCAATGGACTCCGGTTCAGAAATGGACGGCTCGGAGGGTGATATTGGCGGCATAATGGCAGACCGGCGGTGAACAGTAACCGGCGGAGCAGAGGAGAGTCGCGACAGCCAAAAGAGCAAAAAAGACCAACGCCAAATCAAAAAACGAAACAGAGCAGAAAAAACCGGCAACCTATAGAGCAGGAAAGACCGGCAGCCTGCAGAGACCGGCGGCGCAGAGGCAAGGGGAGGAGGCTCGGCCACGAGAAGGGAGGTGCAGGCCTCGGACAGACGCACGAGGTTACGCCTCGAACACCATCGCCGCTAGGAGAGAGAGAAAAAAGGCCTAAATCTGCATTAATGCTATTTTAATTATATATTTTTTAGTTAATTCTTTATATGAAGTTGTAGTTCCTCTATATCCTAAAATATAAACTTTGAACCCTAACGTATAACTCTAGACGAAAAATAAAAGATGTAGTTTCATGGTAAATCCAGTTCTAAAGAACATTAATTCTTGACCATTTTCATTTGAGGTCGTTAATGGTCATTTTGAGACGTGAGTTAAAATTTAGTGGTCATAATGTTAGAACGTGTAAAATTGAATGACTTTTATGTTATATTTTGAAGTTTAGATACCGTAAAAATAAGTAAAGTTCAGTAGCCATGGATGTAATTTACCCAAAACAAAAAACATATTGTCCCAAATTCTCTATCCCTTTCTCTCTCTAAAAAAACCATTTTTCTTATGCGAGTCCTCCCCCATACAATATGTTACTTTAATTACCATAATTTCTTTTTTCTTTTTTTTTTTCTTTTTTTTTGTATGTGAGTGGCATCGTTTAGGCATCGTTTGTTTGCAAGAAAATATTGTGTGAGAACATATTTTTCTGATTTTTCGGTATTTGTTTGTTTAGAAAAATAAGTCAACGGAAAATTTTCGGTTAGTCAACCGAAAAATTATGAAGAAAGTGAGGAAATTTTTTTATTCTTTTGAAAATAGTAAAACATTTTCCTAAACTCTTAGAACTCTACTTCACTCCTTATATTTTTTTAAATAGTAGTCATCCACCATTTCTTCTCATTTTTCATTGTTATAATCAAATACCAAAAAATATTTTATTTTCCAAAACAAAATTTTCTCTTACCCAATATTTTTTAAAACAAAATATTTTCTGACAAACAAAAAGACATTACTTTATTTAATTTGGTATCAGAATTAGGACATGTTTGGTTCAGCTATTAACTAATAGTTGTTGTTGCTGTTAGTAGGTAACTGTTGTAGTTAGCTGATGTTGTTAGATGTTTACTGTTGCTATTAGTTGTTTGTTATTAGCTGATTAACCAGTAGTATTTGGTAAATTGTGATGAATTGCTGCTGAAGTATGTAAAACATCTAATATGGTCATATTTTAATTCTTGTTTTTTTTTTAATTTGAGGTTATCAACGGTCAAAATTGACAAAATTGACAGTGTCAACCTAAAAGTTTTTAACTTTGCTAACGGCGAGGACTCATTTAGAGAAAAAAAACCCATAAGTACCAATTTGTAAATCAACAAAACCACATAGTTATATTTAAAATTTTCCAATAATAAATACACTCCAAATTAACAAATATAATATAAAAAAACTAAATAAAAACTAAAAATAATGAATCGGCAAAATCCTATTATTTCGATAGTAATGTTATAAAAAAGAAATATATTTGAAAATTAAAAAGATAATTTTGTTAGCAATAAAGTATATATAAACAACTTTTCAAAAAAAAAACCCTCATATTTTAAGATTTTCACGAAAAACTTTAAAATGTTGCAGTTTTCATAAAAAATGTTAAACCATTCTATTATATAAACTCAACCAAACGCTACATTTATTTCTAACCTCATTCCAATAAAGATGAATGAAAATTAGATACTAACAGGCTTTTTTTTTTTTTTTTTTTTATGAAAACAACCGGTTAAAGACTGATGTAACTTTGAGATAACAAAAACAAAAAACAAAGTTAAATATTTTATTTTGTTAGTTTTATTTTATTATTACATGAAATTTAATTTGTGGTTTTAGTGTTCTCCACATCTCCTACCCTTCGTTTTCACAAACATGAATTTCCAATCATATTTTTTTTTTATTTTTTCTGTATTTTTCCGATGATTGCAAAGGAAACAAGATAAGAAATAGACTTAACTATAGAAAACAGACACATATACTAAAAAACAAGAAACTAACTTTTTGCTGCATTTAGTTTTGTGAAATTGATTGTGTAAAGGCAAAGATATTTTAGCCATTAAAGTCGGTCCAAGTACATGTGGATCCGATCTGTACTGGTTTGATAACTCAAATAATCAGTTTGGTTAACCAAACCGAACCGAATAAAATTGGTAATCGAAAAATTTCGAACGGTTCGGTTACCAACTGAATAATCGAGATACATTTATTAGTAATAAAATATCATACAAAAATGTATTTATTTAGGAAAAAAAGGTGTTGTTAAACCCAGCCTATTTTCCCACCCCTAACCCCGTGAAAGGACGAAAATACCCTTTCATGGAATTTGGGAGGGGAATTTCTAATTTTTTTTGCCAATCCGACACGCGGGCGTGTGGATATCACACCTCACCTTGTGGTCGGACGTGATATACACATGCCTCACCACGTGGTCGGACGTGATAGCCCCACACTTCACCGCAAGATCGGACGTGGGGCTATCACGTCCGACCACGCGGTGAGGCGTGTGTATATCACGTCCGACCACGCGGTGAGGCGTGATATCCACACGCCCGCGTGTTGGATTGGCAAAAAAAAAAATTCTTTTTAACCCCGTAAATTGTTCGTTAAACCCGTAAATAGGCCGTGAAACCCGTAAATAGGCCGTTAAGCCCGTAACTACAGAATTGTACGTAACAAATAAAAATAGAAAACTTAAAAATTAAAATAAACATTAATAAACATAAACATTTATAAACGTAAAAGAGTAAATATAATATATACAACAAAAAGTGTTAAAATGTATGAATTTCTACAACAAAAATTCAGCTCGCCCGACGCCACGCATCCATAAACTCATCCATCTCCCTCTTAATGCATGGAACATCCTCGTCAGATCGGTGGGTAGCCGCTAGTTGAGTGACACGCCACAACCAGCTAACCCACTGCAAAAAAAAAAAAAAAAAAAAATTAATAAATAAATATTAACAATTAAACACATATAAACTAATACTAAATAATAATATTAAATAATAATAAACTTACAAATTCGCTGTTGGCGCGAGCATGCTGTACCGGTGCAGCCTGTGGTGCATGAAGGAGATGGGGATGCGAATGTCGCCTATACCAGTCCATATAAGCAGGCTCACAGGCAGTGGGATCGTATCCAACGGGTCGACATCTCCTCCGATCAATGCCCCGAGCCGATGAAAATCTGCGCCACGTATCCTCAACTGTGACTAAGGAATGCGTGAGCTTATACGCGATAGATCTCCATGGTCGTACTGCTTTATCAGGTCTAATACGCTCAGCTGGGATATGCTGAATATATCCGACCTGTCGCAGCGCTCGATCGGGCATATACGGCTCGACGATGTCTCTACACCGTATCCAACCGGCGTAGGACACTCGAAGCCGATCATCATCGGCGACAGGACCATAAGGCAACCACGTCACCTGGAAAAAAGTAATACTCAATAAAAAAATAATAATATACTATACATAATACTTAAATAAATTCTAAAATTTTATAAAATACCTCTGCCGCCGTCATACGATCCAGCTACCCGCGAAAGGTATCTAGTCGGGCGGTCGTCTTGCCTGGTACCCCGACCTCCCATCTCAGTGCACGAGCATGGTCAGCTGGGATCAAGTGAGCTCCTCTATGCGGCCGGAACACCGAAAAATACTCGTATATCCATGCCTGCAGTAGAGTCAAACATCCGCATATACCTGAACAGTCTCCCCTGCTCGCTATCCCCAGCTGCTGGTACAACATGGCTAGTGTAGCAGACCCCCATAATAGTCCAGATGCCCCGCTGACACCGCTGTAAACCTCAGCAAGATGGGCCGGCCTAATCCTATCTCCACTCTTGTCAACAAACAGAGTGGATCCAAGCATAAGCCACATCCACGCTGTGGCCCGAGTAGCGTCATCCCTACCCTCGGCGAGAAGCCCCTGTACAGCCCCAACAAATACACCTCCACCTCCCCATAAATGACTAGTCGGCAATAGAAGCTCAACCTGACTCACCCCAAACATCATCATGCACATGGCATGAAGCGAGTCAGTAGGGGGAGACTCGGACACCATCGGACCGTCGATCGGGATCCGAAGAATCTGCCACACATCATGCAGCTGGATAGTTATCTCCCCGAACGGCATGTGGAATGAGTTCGTATCAGGCTGCCACCGCTCCACGAACGCAGTCAACAGCGGAGTGTCGAGGTTCTTGAACATGGCATGTGGAAGGTGAGACAAACCAGTCCTCTCGATCATCTCCCTCAGCTGTAAAATGACACATATACAATTTATATAATTACTGAATGTTTTTTATGTTTATAGTTAAAAATAAAAATTACAATAAATGTTGACACACTATATTATGCTTACCTCGGGTGACGCATCAGAAAACCACTGACACAAATCTTTGCATGCTGATGATCTATTATAGCATGTCAGAAACGACCGAATCTCCCCTCCCAACATCCGTGAGGCAACATGTCCTAGAAAACTAGGAATCACGGAACCATACCACCATCAACCGGTGCAGTAACTACCCAGCTCTCGTCCTCACTAGCTTTGGGACGTTTGCTTGTCCCTGAAAATTATAAAATTATATTAATATTATACTAAAATTATACTAAAATTATAAATATACTAAAATTATACTAAAGTTATAAATATACTAAAATTACTAAAGTTATACTAAAATTATAAATATACTAAAATTATACTAAAGTTATACTAAAATTATAAATATACTAAAATTATACTAAAGTTATACTAAATTATAAATATACTAAAGTTATACTAAAATTATAAATATACTAAAATTATACTAAATTATACTAAAATTGTACTCAATTTATACTAAATTATACTAAAGTTATACTCAATTTATATAAAATTATAAATATACTAAAATTATACTAAAGTTATAAATATACTAAAATTACTAAAGTTATACTAAAGTTATAAATATACTAAAGTTATACTAAAATTATACTAAAGTTATACTAAATTATAAATATACTAAAGTTATACTAAATTTATACTAAATTATACTAAAGTTATACTCAATTTATATAAAATTATAAATATACTAAGATTATAAATATACTAAAATTTTACTAAAATTATAAAAAATACATGTACTCGCAAAACGACCTCCTACGCACTGGGTCGGCTGTCTCCCCGGGGTCGGCTGCTCATCGCTCTCCTCAACCTCGCGATCATGTGCAACTGCAGACTGTCGCACTGCCCGGGCTGCCACATCCAGGTAGTCCTCAAAGTCAGTCGCCCCCTCTGATCCATGAATATCGGGCTGATCCGCAATCGGCCCCCTCCTCACCTGCTCCGTCGCAGCCCCTCTCCGCCTACGACCAGATATATCTATACCACGCAATCTCGTATGCCATGGTGTATCATCCTCGTCGTCCATATCTAGACGACGAGCAGATGACGAGATGGATTTCCCACCCCTAGTAGGCCGCTCCGTCTACAAAAAAAAGTACACTAAATTAATAAAATTGTATACAATGTAAATTATACTAAAATACTACTAAATTAATACAAATGATAATAATAAATTACACTAAATTAATAAAATTATAATAAATTATACTAAAATTGTACTCAATTTATACTAAATTATACTAAAGTTATACTCAATTTATATAAAATTATACTAAAATAATACTAAATTAATACTAATTATAATAATAAATCACACTAAATTAATAAAATTATAATACATTATACTAAAATAAATAAATTACACTAAATTAATAAAATTATAATACATTGTACTAAAATAAATACTACTAAATTAATACTAAAATTTTAAACAATATTTTTTTTATACAAAAAAAGCGTGGGGCGTAAGGGAATCACGCCCGAACCACTGGGCGGGCATAAGGGAGTCACGCCCGAACCAGTGGGAGGGCGTATGAGCATCACGCCCTATTAGTGGTTAGGGCGTATGAGTATCACGCCCTACCACTGGTTCGGGCATGTGGCTATCACGCCCACACCACTAGTCGGGCGTGATACTCATACGCCCGAGCCGCAGATCGGGCGTGATGTTCATACGTCCGACTGCGATTCCGGCGATTATTTTCAATAAACCAACAGATTCAATTCGATGCAAAAATCAACGAAATAAAGCGGTAAATCTTACCATTTTATCTTTTCCTTTACGAATTCTGTCACCATCCATGATTCAGTTCAGTAATTTGTCCGGATTTGAGCAAAAATCGTATAGGGTTCTTGAGAGGTTTTAGGTTTTTTGAAATTTAGTGCAAAGGGTAATATGGTATATTCCAAGGGCTAGAAGTATAAATTTAGGGCTGGGTTTAGTAACCCACGAAAAAAATTATATTTCTTATAAATTTAAATTTTATTGATGTTAAACATTAATTTGGCATTTTAAAAACAAATAACATCTATATACACTTTAGTTTAGTGAATATAAAATAAAGTAAATAATTTATTAGTCTTTTCATTTTTACCTAACACATTATTTAGTTTCCTATTTTGAAAAACACATAAGGTTCTTAACTTTTGATAATATTAACTTTTTTGGTTATTCTGTCTATTTTTTTTTAGATTTTTAACTTTTAGATTTGGCATAAACGGACAGACATAAAGTAACATAGTAACATGACTTTTGTATCATATTATGATTGCCCTGAAAGCTAAGATATATTTGATTAAAAATCTAAAAAAAAGAAAGACAAATCGACCAAATAATTAATATTCTTATAATGTGTTTTTTAAAATAGGAGGAGTAAACAATGTGTTACGTAAAAATATAGGGACTAATAAATTACTTACCCTATAAAATAAGATTATAATTTTTTTAGTTATTTATAAACTTCGGTTCGATTTCGGTTAAATCGATATTTTTTCAGAATAACCGAACCGATAACTGATTACCAAACTGAAGCTAAATGAAAACCAAACCGAGCCAAAAAGTAAAAATAACCATACTAAATTAAGATTTTGGTTTGGTTATCGGTTATTTTGCTTACCCCTAAACGTGAGATTATTCGAGTTGACAAGATCAGTACTGATCATGTAGTGCTCAGATGAATGGAGCCCTCCATCATTCCGGTGCCGCCCTTGAGGAACTGTCATATTTTTGTATTTTCCTCCTGAAGGGCTTCTTTGTTGCTTAATAATCTTCATTTGTATCGACGTTTGTACTACCTGGGTAGCTTGAAAGCTCCAGATGATGCTTACTAGTTAGGCGGTGGTGCTGACCTCATCCTCTCCAGGTTCCACCTCTTCCAGCAGAGGAGCCAGGTTCATTATCATTACCACAGAGTTTGGCAATCGTTCCTTCTGCTCGTGGATGGAGGTTCCAGCGGTTGTCGCTACGCTAGCATCTCCTTCAGTGGAGTCATTACTGTTGGGTCCTCCATTATCTACTATTCATTAAGACTGATCTGAAGGTCGTTTGCTCTCCACATTCACTTTACCAAATAATATAGATGTGGGGTAACTGTGGACCTTCAGAACCGGATGCCTTCTCTGTGCGGGAGCAGTCCCTAGGAACACTCTGACGTTTAAATTAGTTCAAGTAGAGAGAGAAATAAGAAAGAGAGTAATTAATGGCGAGAGAGAATGTCCAGACCTCTTTATTGGAGGTTAGGTGCCCTTTTATAGATAGAGCTAATGCCCAAGTGGGCCTCAAGCCCATATGGATTGAAAGTGGGCTAGTCCTGGCCCATATACATGATCACCGACTATTATCAAGTATTAGATTACTAATCTTAATAAAGCATTAAGTATGTTTTACTCAATTTCTTATTAACTGTAACAAACAATAGAGAGATTGAGAAATGTTTTTCTATATCTTATTATAGATTAGCTATAAGTATTTATACAAGTGTAAAAAGCTAAACAAGAAAAGCTAATAAAAGCTAATAAATTTACACATGTTGACTATTGATTATGACAACTTGACTATGAATATTGAATATTTACATCTATTCACACTTTAACGCTCCCCTCAAGCTGGAGTATAGATATTCATCATGTCCAGCTTGTTACAAATATAGTTTACCTAAACCCTATTTAGAGCTTTAATGAAGATATCTCCAAGTTGCATATCAACTCCGATATAGGTTGCAGAAATGGTGTTCTTTTATATCTTCGCATGAACATAATAAATTTTGGAAAAACTCGACCCAAAAACCAAAACACTACTACCAATGCAGAAGAGTGTTTGGATTAGGAAAATATGCTATTTGGTTAACCGATGATGGTTTTTCGTATCTTCAGTCTCTATTCACGCGGTTTCACTCGATCACCAAACTCGTATTATTTTGTCACCACAACTTCATAAGTTTGAACGATAACCTTGAAGGGGTTGGTGAACAGTCTGTCTTTGAACAACTACTGATCGGAGCTGAGAACCTTGAAAATTATTCGATGTTTGCGATAAATTACTTGAAATTAATGGAAATGGAAATAATTTTCTGATTGATGTTCACTTGGAGAGGATTCAAGTGAATGATATTGGAGTTACTACCGTTTCAAAATGGGTGAATTTGGAGATTTTTCATATTGTGAAAACCCCTGAATGTTCGAATTTATGGCTTATTATAGTGGCAAAGAATTGCAAGCGACTGAAGAAGCTTCATATAGATCATACAAGACCAACATGATTGGAGATGAGAGTTTGATTGTTGTAGTTGAGCAATGCCCTAATCTCTAATCATGTTGGTCCTCCATCCATCTATATGAAGCTTTTTCAGTCGCTTTCAATTCTCTACCACTATAATAAGCCCTACATTGGAGCATTCATGGGTTTTCACAATATGCAAAATCTCCGAATTCACCCATTTTGAAATGGCAGTAAGACCAATTTCAGTCACTTGAATCCTCTCTAAGTGAACATCAATCATAAAATTATTTTCGTTTTCGGTAATCCGTAAGAGCTAGTTTTGATTGGTATGAACACCCCCTATTTGAGCCTGGCAACCATTGATTCAAATTGCCATTACCTTTATCACTTTCTGGAAGTAGAACCATTGATCAGGAAATTGGTTGCATTGCAGTAAAATGTGTTACTTTGAAGAAGTTTTGTAATAAAGGGTTGTGATATTGCTATTAAAGTACTTGGTTGAGGACTTCCCAATTTGGTAGAGGTGAAAGTCAAGAAGTGCAAAAATGGTTGATCCATATAAACTTCTTCTTGAAGGTCCCCATGTAAGAAAACATGTTTTGATATCCAACCAATCAACAGAATACTATCACGATTTTGTTAAAGAAATTGAGAAATTCTACTATGCACTATTCTTCAACTCAGAAAAAATTTCATCCATTTGAGAAACTCAACTTGGAGAAAAAATCTTAGAAACCAAATGTTAGGCTCTGATGTGAGATAAGAAATTGTTGCCTAACCCTTTCCCCTTATGTTTTTTCTTTTGGGAAACGCAACCCAAAAGAACAAAAACATATACCAAGAATCTCACTAAGCTTTGATGCCATGTAAAGAACAATGGAAAGATTGGAAAATGTGCTTCTATATCTTATTACTGATTATTTATATGTATTTATACATGCGGTAAAAAGCTAAACAATGAAATCTAATAAAAGCTAATAAATTTACACATTTTGATATTGACTATGGCAATTTGACTATGATCATTGACTATTAATATCTATTCACAAAGAGTAACAAATATAACCTGGATATGTTACTTTTACAATCTCATACTTGTTACACTAAGAACACCTTGTTGAAACACAATTTCCACATAGATTTTGATTTTGATAAAAATATTAATATAATATCTCCATAAGTAATAAATACATAAAAAGATAAAAATGATTATACTAATGTGTTTGTTCAAGTGTTTGGTTAATTTTAAGAAATAGTTCAAAGATGTTTGACTTGGGCCGAAAAGCTTAAACAAAGCCCATCACCGAGAAGGCGTGAGAATTAAAAAGGCTAAGCCCTAATCATAGAAGGATCTAGAAGATCTCTTAAGCAACTCTAAATCAAAGTGTTCCGGAAGATAAGAATCAAGCCACGCTTGAATAAGATCAACAGAGACAGAGTTGACCTGAACACATTTGCCAATTGCCCATACCTGATAAGGAAAGTTTCAGAACCACAGATGACATGTCCCCTGGTCAACCTGAAAAATTTACCTGATTTGGTTAGACAAAGAAGACAGACTCCGACCAACTCTGATCAACAACGTAATAGACAAACCAACAGACACAAGAAACAAGATGATTGGCTGAAGGCTCTGGCCTCTAGAAAGTGAAAACGACAGCTACACACTTTCCCTTGCAATGGTTATTTTGAAATTCGAAATAACCTCTCCTCAAGTATCAACTATAAATAGCCTCTCACTTGCAACCTTAAAGATAGACACACACATACACACACGAGAAAAAGAATGATCTTCAAGCAAAAGCTCTAAGCAACTATCTCTTGAAGTTTCCAAGAGCAAAGCAAGAACTACTTCACACAAACACTTCCACATTTCTTGTGTAATATTTTCTTTTTGATCATTCAATGTGTTCTTAGAATTAGAACAAAATCATCAATTCTCTAGAATAGTTTGGAAGCTCTATTTGTTCGGTATTTAGCAAACAGAGGTGGATAGTTAGTCAGGAGTGTAGAATTATAGAGGAAGGTACTCTATAATTGGCTCAACAACTATTGTAAGAGTTTGTGCTCTACCAGAAAGAGCTCAGTAGTGGATTAAAGCTCGGAAGACGAATTTCGGGGACTGGATGTAGGCAGAAGGCCGAACCAGGATAAATCCGCTGAGTATCGTTTTCTAATTCTTACTCCGTATATTTTCTTGCTCATTATTTTGAAACTGCTAATCCAACCAGAGTGTTATTTCTAACATGTATGATTCGGAAGCCCTCTAAGTGTTGCTCTTCGAATGAAGGACATAAGAAATCTTAGTTACACGTTAACTAAGACTGTCTCTGGACTTTAAACATTTGCACTCTGATCTGTGTTGTGTGCTGTGAGAAATGTTTAAGAATGTAAATTTTTTTTTTAAAAATCCTTAATAGTTCCATTAACCCCCCCCCCTCTGGAACTAATATAACCTGGATATGTTACTTTTACAATCTCATACTTGTTACACTAAGAACACCTTAGTGCTAACTAAGATGATTTTAGCTCATAATTAGATTAAAACACATCTTAGAGTAATAGATAATGGAATTCATAATAACAAAAGAAGCATAATGATTAGCGGAAACTATAGTGATGTTGATGAACAGAACCTCCTTTACATTGAATGAAAACTTAATTTTATTGCTTGAACTCCAGAATAAACTTGAATTAAAAACACGAACTAAAACAATAACAACAATACTTCAAATTCTTTATGGAAGAACCATAATGTAACTAAGAATAACAAGAAATGGGAAGAAGATAAGTCTAAGGTTGGTGTGTTCTCAAATGGTTCCCAAATGCCCTCTTATTTATAGCAAGAAGTCTCACATGGAAACAAAATCCAAGTCTCCTATTTCCCTCAACTCCCAAACCTGCTAATTTATGGTTTGGAGAAAATTAGCACCAAACTTTAACAATTTGGGCATTCAAAACGCATGGATGGAGAAAAAATATGCAGCTATTCTACAGTCATCTCATTGGGATGATAGGGTAGAAATGAATTCTTGAGTTAAGATTTTCATTTTGTTAAGATGACTGGGCATCTCTTCGAGATGATTGGTAAGCTTGCCGCAAAACACTCATTGGTCATCGAATAATCACCCAAACGTTTCTGAATTTTGCAAATTTCAACGGAAACCCTGTGAAAACACCTAAAAACACATAAAATAGTGAAAAATGTATGTAAACTTATTGTTATAGCTATAAAACAAGGTAAAATAAATCCTAATTTAATATAAAAAAATACCATAACGTGATACGATATCTGATGGGCTCATCTTATTTTTAAAATCTCAAATTCAGTACATGACATAATATAATTTATCTTGTCTAAATTTGACCTATTAGATTCAGACCTAGGTGGGTTGGTAGGGCACCCGTGTTGTAAAATAAGTCTATGTAGATCGATGTTTCTTTAAGCCCCCCTCCCCCCCCCCCCCCCAACCAAATGAACCAGTCCTCGTACATTAGGATGAAAAATCTGAGCAAAAAACGGTATTAAAGGATGACGATAATTTCACATTAGAAATGAACAATGAGTAACCGAACTATACTAATAATGTATGAGGAACGTTTACGAGTGAAGTTCCACCTCATGCAAATATGTTGCTTGGGTTGTCAATTTGAATCTTAATATGCCTAAGGATTATATTTCTAATCCTTCATTTAAGCAATGGGAACAATAGGATCGTCTTATTAAAGATACCATATTATCATCCTTAATTGAGGAAAATTTTCCTGTCATAACCAATTTGGATTTGGCTCTCTCCATTTGGAATATGCGCTCGATATCACATATGTAACATCATATGAATACTGACTATTGCAACTAACCCTTGAATTTCATAATCTGAAGCTTAATGACTTATTTATTTATGAATATCTTGAAAAAGTTAAGGTCATTATTGATGAATTTTCAACTGTGGGTAGCCCTCTTACCTCTACTCAACTCATTATTGTTGTGTTTCGGAACATCATGCCTGAATATCACAATATCATAACTCCACTTAATGTGAGACTTGGAAAACTTATTGACTATTTTGAGCTATATGATGAGCTTGTGTGTCATGAAATTTTACTCAAAAGCATTGAGATTGCTCCTATGAAAAATCTTACAACCAAAGCAACTGAAAACTCCTCTACTATTGTAGAAATAAAAGAGGGTAAGAAAATGGCTAATGTCAATAATTGGGCAAATAAATGCAACATACATGCCAATTATGAGGGGATGATTCTACAGAAATCAACCTCATCCTTAAAGTAACATGACATGGACCACACTGTTCTATGGCCATCCGCCCCTTGACCAGTCATGGTACCTTGATGTGGATTCCACTCATCACAAGACCAATAACAATGTCAGAATATGGTACCCTATCAAGGCTATGACAATATTCATTTAGGTAACGGTTAAGGTTTGTCCATATTTTTCACTCGGTTCTGTCATTCATAATTTTCGTTTAAATAATGTTTTACTTGTACATCGGTTAACCAAATCCCTTCTCTAAAGTTTACAAAAGATAACTCATTTTTTAAAAAAAAATTGGGCATCTTATTTTCTTATAACGGACCAGATCATCAAAGAAATGCTTTTGTAAAGACCGAGTAAATATGGCCTCTATAGCATGACTTTGGATATGTGTCATGCTTTGGTGAGAGAAAAGTTATATTCGATCGATAACACACTCATTTAGGTCATTGTCAGCCTCAAACAGTTCTTCACCATGATCTTACTTCCTTCTAAACTAATAAGGCGTAGTCCTCCTGCCCTATAGGAAAATTATATAGATTTTATTTAAAATCACTCTAGTAGCTACATGTTTACAATTCATTTGGATGATTGGAGTCCTACCCTATTTTATCAAATTTAGATCATCATTATTTTGCGATTTTTATGGATGACTTTACTCAATTAATTGGATTTTAAAAAGAATGAAGCATACTCCATATTCTTGAATTTTTATGTCATGATAGTTCGTCACTTTAATGCTAAAGTTAAAAAAATTATCTTGGAGGATTCAAAAAATTAGGACCGTTTTTTTAGATAAAAAAATATACACTACAAATTAGCTTGCGGTCACACATATTAACAAAAGGGTTCCGATATTTACAGCCCTTAGGGTTGTAAATAAAACCAAAAAATTCCTATTATTAGTGTTCATTTGGTTTTTCAATACATAAAATTTATTGATACTTAAATGCTTAAATATTTAAATGCATATATTCATAATAGATTGTTATATTTTCAATATAAATAAATACTTATTTTAGAATTAAAATTCTCTTTTTATTGTTATATGTGAATAATTAATGCTTATATACAACCCTAAGGGTTGTATATATCATTTGCCTAAAATACAATTTTTGAAAGAAAATAAGACACATTGTTGATATTCATGTTTCACTTGGTTTGAAATTCTATAATTATGTCATAGTGCACAATGTTCGGTTAATTAACCTTTTTTTCCATTCGAATATTACAATCTGAATCACCTTTTACAAAGGATGAATGGAAACAGGAAGAATTTGATGGAGAATTTTTTTCCATTCTTTGCAAAATTAATTTCTTCTAGTCAATTTTTGACTTTATCGTTCCATTGCTTTCGACCTTGAGTGCACAAGTTCAAAGACAGTTATACTAAACTTGGGAAACGACAGGATATCATATTATACTCAATTTGCCAAAATTCGTTTTAGGGACAGTGGTTTCAGCCATGGCACAACACTTTCACATCGATAAGTTTTATTTGTTACCCATTTTCTTTATAACATAGTGACATCATCTCAGAAACATATAAGGATAATAATGGATAGGGTATCAATATGTAATGTCATTACTCTTACTCATTTATTATTGAAACTATAGATACACTATCTAATTAACCGATATATACATTTTGAATCTCATCAATGGATACTGAGTATATCCGCACCCATTAAAAATCATCAATAATTAAATCAAATAAATTACAAATTTAATGAAATAGAAATAAAATAAATATTTCACGAATTTAATATATTAATTCCAAATTCAAACATTTAAATTCTAAATAACTCAAATTATCAAGATTATATAAAAAAAACACTAAAATAAATAGTTCATCTTAATACTTTTCGTCTTTCTCTCCATTACGGATACCCGAGAGGTATTCTCGTACCCGCAAAACCCGTATTCGTGTCCATCTCTATCTCTAGTAGCATATATCATCTAAAAAACTGTCTAACAAACAAACTCCATTTGATCGTTTACAACTAATGACATTGACATAGTAAAAGAACCTCAATAACAATTTAGTTGTTAACATTGATGATCTCACAAGTCAGAACCAAAAAAAAAAAAAAAAAAAAATTAGAAATTGTTAATCCTCTACATTAAAAAAAAAAAACCCATTTATCTGTCTAAGGTTAAATCACAAGCAAGGAAGATGAATAAAAATGGAAACTTTCTTCACTTTCAAAGCTCATGGCCTACTGGGTTTGTGAATATTGTGGTGCAGAGGGTCTGGTCCCGTCGGAACTTCTCTCGCTATATCTGAAACTCCCTTTCCCAAACCCCTAAACCCACCACCATAGCCTTCAAAACCCTGGTGAAAGTCATTGAAAGTCACTGAAAGTCAGTGAAAAAGTCACTGAAAGTCATTGAAACTCACTGAAACTCATTGAAAAAGTCACTGAAACTCATTGAAACTCACTGAAACTCATTGAAACAGAGAGATTTATACCTGTTTAACCGAAGCTTTATCTTCATCTATTCCAACATCTGATCAGACATTTTCATGGTTAGAAAAAAAGTTGAGAAAAGCTTCAAACTTTAGAGAGAGAAAGTAGAGAGAGAGAGAGGGGGAGCTTACGAGTACGAGAAGATTGGGAAAAAGAAGAGAAAAGCACCATGAAAGCTAAAAGCTTTGAGATTTTTATTAAGTTGAGATGAAAGAGATGAACCATTTTTTTTGAAAATGTATGCACAGAGATACCATATGACGAGGTCTATGTAAGAAGGAAACAAAAGGGGGATTTTGATGACTCGTAAAATATTTGGAAAGACGGATATGGCCTCAGTTATTTACTGAATTATGCTGTGTGTGTTTGTGGAAGGAGTAATGATTGGGAGGGTAGAGTTGTCTTTTAATGAAATAGGACGGTGGCTAGGTTTACAGTTGGTGTAACAGATATCCTCGTACGGAGGTGGATGGCGGCGTGCGAATTGGCTTGACATCTGGCTTTTATTTTTATCTTTTTTTGCTAGTACTAATTAAAACTTTGAATTAATTAAGCTCTTAATTTGATACATTGAACACTCAATTATTTGTAACAACATCTCCAATAATACTCCTTATATTCGGTCCTTATTTATTATTTTATTATTAAAGTTATTATTTATTATTATATTTACCAATAGTGTGAAAAGAGAGACACATCAATAATAAATTATTAATAAAAAATAAAGTTAAGAGGCACTAAGAGGTGGTGAGAGGCTTTATATTAATAGAGAGGATGGAGATGCTCTTAGGATCCGTTTGGTACGTTGTAATGCAATATAATGTAATTAATGTTGTAATGTAATCAAATGCGTAATGTAATGGAATGGAATCATGATTACATTACCATGTTTGGTTGACAAATTGTAATAAAATTGATGAAATGCAATTATTATTACAATATGTATGTTTATGTAAGTTAAATACAATTTTCATGGTGGCTGGAGCGGGAGGCATTTTTCGCAACTATCGTGGCTTTTCTAAAAGTTGTTTTGCTTTTTCTACACCCCCTTCTTTTGCTTATTTGGCTGAATTGAGAGCCGCTATTTTCGCAATTGAACTTGCTTGGGAGAAAAATTGGCATCAGCTTTGGGTTGAGTCAGACTCCATGTACGTAGTTAATCTGCTTCGACATCGTTCCATGGATGTTCCTTGGAGTATTCGACAAGAGTGGTTGCATTGTCTCAACATTTGCTCTAGGATGAACATTCTTTTTACACACATCTTCAGGGAAGGAAATAGAGTTGCTGATGCATTGGCAAAGTTTGGAGTCTCTTCTCAGTGATCAATTGGTGGCCTTCAGCTCCTGCTTTTTGCCACAGGTTTATCAATGACGACATTTGTAATATTTCTCACTTGCGGTTTTCTTGACCTTTTCTAAACTTTTCTCTTTCCCCTTTCTTCTTGTTTGTTCTCCTTCCTCTTCTCTTGTTCATACACTCACTTTTTCTTTTTTAATATATTTTTGGGTTTGTCAGTTCTTGGGCCTCGGGTGCTCACCCACCCAAGTTCTGTCTCGTCCCAATTTCTATCAAAAAAATACAATTTTCATGTTTTTTTACATTTTTCTCGTTTTTTGCGTTTTTGTGTTTTTTCCATTTTTTTCTCGTTTTACCGTTTTCGTGTTTTTCATATTTTTTTCGTTTTTTTCGCTTTTTCCCGTTTTTTGCATTTTTTTCTCGTTTTCGGTTTTTTTTACTTTTCACATTTTTCTCGTTTTACTATTTTATCGTTTCGTGTTTTTCATATTTTTCTCGTTTTTATGTTTCTTCGCCTTTTTCTCATTTTTTTTTGTATTTTTTCCTCGTTTTACCGTTTTTGTGTTTTTCATATTTTTTTGCTTTTTTCCGTTTTTTGCATTTTTTTCTCGTTTTCTGTTTTTTCATTTTTTCGCGTTTTTTCTTGTTTTACCGTTTTAATGTTTTCCTATTTTTTCTTGTTTTTATGTTTTTGCATTTTTTCTCGTTTTCGGTTTTCACTTTTTCGTATTTTTTCGGTTTTTATGTTTTTTTCGTATTTTGCAATTAATAATAAAAATACAAGGGCTAATCGTAATTGAGATTCATGCCTATTTTATTTGTAATGCCCATTACATAAATTAGTGAAGAAAAATTGAATGATGTAATGATGATTCCATTACGACAAAAATGATATGACTAACCAAACATGGTAATGAGCCTCCATTGTAATGGTCATTCCATTACGAAGCCTATTACAGCGTACCAAACGGAGCCTTAGTGATTTGAGGAGCCACTAAGAGGCTGTTGGAGTTGATTTTTTATTCTTCCTCCTCAAATTTTAACTTAAGAGCCAACTTAAGAGGCTGTTGGAGATGCTCTAATTAAATAAATTCAGTTGTAAGCTTGTTGGATTACCGGCGGTGCAAGAGTGTGAGGCTTTGGCACTTTTTTCGGCGCTGAAATGGGTGACGGATGAGGGATATAACCAGGTTGTTTTTGAGTCGGATGCGAAATCTGTGGTCGATGCTATTAATTCCAAAACTGACGATGTATCGGAGTTTGGTTTGTTGGTGTCCTGTTGTCGTTCTCTTCTTCTTAACAGCAATTATTCTGTTTGTTTTGGAAGGCGACAAGCGAACGGGGTAGCTCACTCTTTAGCGAAGTCCTCTCGTTCTTATTCTTGTCCCATGTTTTTTGATGTTGTTCCGTCTTTTTTGCAATCTGTACTTAACTTTGATTGCCCGGTTGAGGCTTATTAAATGCATTCTTTTCGGGAAAAAAAATTCAGCTGTAAGTTAAAAAATAAATATCGAATTCCATTAAAAAAATGTATATGATAAAAAAATTTGGCTTAATACATCATTTCTCCAAAAAAATTGATTGGCCCTAAACTTTCAAAATATCCCGATAGCTCATTCAACTTGCATAAAATGTTCAATTAGCCCTATGAATTTGCGTAAAATATAATCAATTGATCACTCGGTTGAAAAAAAAAGTAAGTTAAATATGAAAGATGTATTGCATACATCTTAAAAAAAAGTAAAACAACTAAGATTGGGGTAAACGGTTGTAATATTAGAGAAGATACGTTTTATAGTTGAGCAAGTAATAACTTCATTTTTTAATCTATTCTTAAATTATGTAATAACATTCTAAGACGCGTGGAATACATTTTCCGCATTTAACTTATTTTTTTTGCAATTGAGTGATTATTTGATTACATTTTACGCAAGTTTAAAAGGCTAACTGAATATTTTATTCAAGTTGAAGGGCTATCAGGACGCTTTGAAAGTTAAGGGGACTAATCAAACTTTTTGGATAAATTCATGAGACAAATGATGTATTAACCCAAAATAATTTTCTCTTAATACATTAGAAGCTGTGAAATTGATTCAACAAATTAAAGTGGTGAATAGGTTATTTTAAATAAGTTCATGAAGCTAACGAGACATTCTAAAAATTCAGAGAGTCCATATGCTTTTTAAGCTAAATTCAAAGGCTCCTAATATACTAAGCCAATCATTTTTTTAGCATATGGGGCCTTATCTTTTAAATTTTAATTCCACAATTGTATTTGTATATGTCTAATCAGACCATCTATTTTTTCTATAAGAAAGACAATGACATGTCAAAATCAAGTTTAGATGTTAATAAAGAAGTTATTTTGTTCAATAGTTATTTACTGTTTGATGTTGTTGGTAGTTGATATATATTGAAATCGAGCATGTACAAAATGAATTGTTAAGGGTGTTGTTAAACTCAGCTCCAATTTCCCACCTCTAGCCCCGTGAAAGAATGAAAGTACCCTTTCAGGCTTTGAGGTGGGAAATTGGGGGAAAAACCTCTCTCGACACGCGGGCGTGAGGTAATCACGCCTCACCCTGTGGTGAGGCGTGATCACGCCTCACCACATGGTGAGGCGTGATTACCTCACGCCCGCATGAATAAATCACAAAAAAAATTGTTCATAATTGTGGTAACTTGAATTATCCGTTTAGAAATAAAATTACGGCATTTTAACTCGTATTACCCTTTAACAAATAAAATTTAAAAACATAAACATTAAAATAAAAATTAATAAACATAAACATTAATAAACATAAAAGAGTAAATATAATATCAAAAGTGTTAAAATGTATGAAGTTCTACAAAAAAAATAATCTAGTTCGCCCGACGCTACGCATCCATAAACTCATCCATCTCCCTCTTAATGCGTGGAGCATCCTCGTCAGATTATACTAAAATTATAAAATTACACTAAATTGTAAAAATTATGCTAAAATTATACTAAAATTATAAAATTACACTAAATTAATAAAATTGTAAATAATGTAAATTTTTTTAAAAAAAAACCTTGGGCGTAAGGGAATCACACCTAGACCACTGGTCGGACGTATGAACATCACGTCCTACCTGTGGTTCAGGCGTAAGGGAATCACGCCCGACCAGTGGTGCGGGCATGTGGCTATCACGCCCGCACCACTGGTCGGACGTGATTCCCTTACGCCGGAACCACAGGTCGGGCGTGATGTTCATACGTCCGACTGCGATTCCGGCGATTTTTTTAAATACCCCACATATCACAAAACAGAGCGAAAATCAACGAAATAAAACCGTAAATCTTACCATTTTGTCTTTCCCTTTACGTGCTCTTTCACGATCCATGATTTGGTTCACAAACGAGTCCGGATTTGATCAAAGAATGTATAGAGTATTTGAGACGTTTTGGTTTTTTTCAATTTTTGGACAAAGGGTAGTTCGGTCAATTCCCGAGGCTAGAGGTAGGAATTTGTGGCTAGATATAATAAATCACATTGTTAATGGTAATTAGTTTTTCTAGTAAAAAGTTGGAGTAAAAGTCGGCCAACTAATTCACACGCATATGTTGTGGATAGTTAGCTGATATGTAGTATAAAAGGCTTTACATTGATTGTAATAAACTTGATCTGGATTTTTCTATGATTCTTTATTTTTATTTTTTTAATTCTTTTTCGATTCATACTTGAATTCATGGTATCAGAGCATTAGTTAGGAAGAGAAGAAATAATTATAAGTCCAAACATCCAAAGTCTACTTTAAATTATGAGGTAGAAAAAAAACTAGAAAAAGAAGTTTTTGAAGAAACAATTCCATATCTAGATGTGAATTGAGGAAACAATCATTGAAGACTACATTCCTCTTCTTATCACAACAATGATAATTCAAGAGTTATGTTAGTAGGAACCACAAATACTTTACCTGAAATCATGCCATGGTTAGAGCATTGACTATGAATAAAGCCTTAAGCTTATCCAATCTGGTGATTCTCCACCACCGAAGAAAGCACCAGATTGTTATGATTGGAAAAAAGGACGATTGTTTTGTTATAACTTGGATACTAATTCCATTCATAGAGACTTTTCTAGGCCTTGTTCATTTTTGTTACTTCTACAAGGACGTTATGCAAAGAAATTGGACGCCAATTTGGATTGGACTACTTATGATAACCAATTCACCAGATGACTGCAGCATCCGGACCCTAATATCAGCTACATTTTGACGGCAATCAATGGTCACGAGGATGAGTACATAAGACCCTAGAAGGAGGTAAAGCTGGTATTCTTGCCCATCAATGTTAAAGGAAATCACTAGATATTAGCAACCCTTGATACGATGACTATGCATCTTGATATGCATGATAGTTGTATTCCTAACGACAATAATGAGAAACTTAACGAAATTTCAGCCAAGCCCCTCTCTGTCCTTTCCAAGGCCATTGCTAAAACCAGATTTTGGGCAACAAAGGAAGAATTTAGACTCATCAATTAGACTAGGCTAGAGGATACTCCACAACAGTTGATGAGCTCGAACGATTATGAGTTATTTGTCCGCCTTTTCACTTAGTTTTTACCTGCTAGAAGGCCATTGACAGATTTGAGTCCAAAGGATGGAGATTTTTTAAGGTATCATGTTGTTCTCGAGGTTTTTCATCAAAAACTATATCCATTGTAAATTTTGGTATTGCATTGTATATATGGATACTTGGATTGTATATATGGATTGTAAATTTTGGCATTTGATTGTATATATGCATACTTCCATTGTATGTACGTTTATTAAGTTGTATACAGGTTTGGAAACTCACAAAGATCAAATAGACATATTTGCAGATGATTATACCACTTCACGGTTAATATAACTACGAAATAATACTTCGCGGTTCATGTAACTACGAAGGGAGATAATGGACTGCAAAGTATTATACTTCGCAGTTCATTATTTGTTTCGCAGTTTTCATTAAATGCGAACTCGCATTTAATGAAACCGCAAAGTATTATGAGCATCTGCGAAGTATACTTCGCAGTTCATTATCTGTTTCACAGTTTTCATTAAATGCGAACTCACTTTTAAGGAAACTGCGAAATATTATGAACATCTGCAAAGTAGTTCAAAACTATTACAAAATTATACAATAATTTCAAAATTATTATAAAATTATTACAATAAGTTCAATATGTTTACAAAATTATACAATAAGATTTAGATTATTACAATAAGTTCAATTTTCTTACAAAATTATACAATAAGTTCTAAATTCTTAGAAAATCATGTCCTAAAACTTAAAAAACTTGCAACTGTACTTGGAGGATGACTTGTATTTGGTAGCAGTTGATAACAATTCAACCTAGTGTGGCCAGAATTTCCCCATCGCCTACATATTCTTGGAACTGGATCTTCACCTTGAGATGGTCTTCTGTTCTGACTTCTTAGTCAACCTACATGTGCATAGCCTTTTATAGGGGGAGAACTTTCATTGGAGGATCACATTTTGTCCATTCCGATGGGATGTGACTGGGTATATAGACTCAATGTAGGATAATTTAATCGCGTTGTTGGTGTAGTAACTATTAGGGGCGACTTCAATATTTTAGAAGCCATAGGCAACTCCCATACTCTTTTTTTACATATTTAAATTTAAGGGAAAATTACACAGAAATTCATCTTTTAAAAATTATTTACAACTATATCATGTCATAATGTTGGATTATGTTAAACCAGTAAAATCAGTACTTTTAATATATTTTAAGGATTGAAATTTATAAATTATAAGTCTAGAATATAATTTCTAAGGTTTATGATTTATGAATTGGAATCTAGATTTTTTAAATTATGGTATAAAATCATAATATATAGAGAATAATGACGTATTAAGAATTAAGTTTGATGATATGACTTAGTTGTAATTTTGTACTTAATTATGATATTCATGTATTTGACCCTAAATTTAATATATATGAAATATAATTAATTCTTTACTCAACAAAAAGAATCAATTTAAGATCAAACATTTTAACAATTTGCAGAGAACGAAACAATTAATTGTTATATCATTGTTAGATTATGTATAAAATTATCCCTATCGTTATATGGTGAAAATTGATTTAACCCTTATATACAAAACAATGCAATTTCAAGCCTCGTTCATGAAAGATGAGTTTTTGCTTCATGTGCCATTTTATGTTCTGGCTATCCTTCAACCTTTAGCATTCTGACCACCTAATAAGGTTTTTCTGTTACGAAAAAAAAACTCATCATCCGTTAATGATGTTGAAATAGTATCGTCTAGTGAATCTTAGGCTTAAAATTATACTATTTTTTACATAGATGCTAAATTTGTTTTCCACAATAACCATATGGTTCAATTTGTAACTCATCCCTATTATTGTTCAAAGAAAAAATTGTGACATAAATTTTGAAGCCTCTTGTTGTGCTATTGTTGTTAAGAGATGATGACTAATAAAAAAAATGTGACAATTTGTGTTATTGTTGTCGATTTTTGATTCTATTTAGTGAAGTGTATTCTTGTTTTTCTATATATGATTACTATTAACTTCAAACATGATATGATAGTTATTTACGAAAATAATTTTTCAACAATTTAAATCTCAATAATTATTGTATTATAATTGAAATTAGTTTTGAATTTTATAAAAATAAATTAAGACTTTTTTGGATTGGAGGCCCTCCTAAACGGGAGGCCCTAGGCGACCGCCAATGTGGCCTCCCCTTAGAGCCGCCCCTAGTAACTATCCACCCATTTACATGTATTACTCAGTCGATGCTCGAGCGCAATTTTGCACACATGTTTATAATGAAACTGAGAAAGTTGTCATTTCCTACACGTGCAAGTTCTTGCATTTAAGTCAACAACTCCTTCTTTTGTTCTATCTCTGATCTGAAATGTGTGTGCATTTATTCCAAAAAACGTACACGTTATAGCCTTTTCAACATGACTCATCTTCTTCTTTTCAACTCACTGCGACAAATGTGTTTATCATGATCCTGAAAGTCCAAGCTGTTATGTTAATATATTTACATAACATCCAAACTTCAAAAAATACCATATTGGAAATGTATACCAGCCAATTGTTGCCACTCGTAAAACCATCATTGGAGAGTAGCTATAATGTACTCTACCGACATTATGATAGGTAAACATCTTCCTACCATACCACCATAACCTCGTTTCATGATTCTGCTATGTTTGTGGTCATCATGTTATACTAATAAGTATGAAAGTACGCACGTGACCATTTCTGGATACCGACTTGCTCTAGATAATCTACTATGTGACCATGTAGTTGTCGAAGTCAAGAAAATGCCTTGTTAAAATCAGAAACTATATAAGCTTTAGCAGCTCGCCAGTACACCTCATCTATCTTTCTAATTTTCCAAAATTTAGCTTTCACATTCATTTCAGATGTTGACAACAATATCCATGTATCGCATTTGGAAACACTAATTCACGGAACCCTTGTGTCTATCCGAGATTATGGAAAAATTCTCTACATCCGCAATACATTCTTTAAGCTTGCACATAAACCAAGTCCATGCCTCATTGCTCTTGTTTGGTCCAACCCTAAAAGCAATAGGATAAATCTGGTTATTACCATTTTTGCCAACTGCAATGTACAACTGGCCGGTATATTTACCTTTTAAAAACGATCCATCAACACAAAGAACAGGTTGAACATGTTCTTTAAACGCTCTACGTGAAGGATCCATCGCCATAGAGAAGTACTTGAAGTGATCATCGTCGTCTGTTTGAATAAGTGTCACCGTACCTGGATTGCATATCACAGTAGTCCGATAACAACATAAACGACTCTTCCAGTGAACCCCCCATATCTTCCAATGCCCAACGCCCAACATCTTGCTCTCCAAGCTTGAATGTAAGACATGTTGATTTTATACACTTTCTCAAAATCTTTCACAATGTCCTTTGGTCTATACACTCTATTCTCGAGATCAAACTTATCTGAAAAGTAATATGCCGACAACTAATTTCCCTGCTTGCCTATGATGTGGTAACATTTGATCTTTAGCACATGTGTGTTTGTTCATTTCATCCATTCTTCGGAACCTGAACATATCGGAATTGGGTATCGCAATACCTCTAGCACGCCATTTACATATCTCATCATGCTTACATCTAACTCCAAACATGGACTTGTTAGACTTGTACACTCTCTATTCGAACCTGTTCTTAACTGCATATTTTCCATGTGCATCTTGCAATTCTTGTTTGTTTGAGAATATATCATGCACCTTTAAACCGACAACCCCTTTTGATATACTAGATTCAATAGGAAGCACAAGTGCATCATGGACCTCTGCCAGCCAGCGAAATGGATCACTCCTCTTTCTTCATCATCTCCCTCATAGATACTTACTGATACATGGATTTAGGGAACACCTTCGCGACGAGATTGTTTCCGAGGGATAGGTAGTTCGTCATATACCGTTTCTTCGAGGTCAAAATGACCCTAAATATCTTCTTCATATATCGTTTCTTCCGATCAAAAAATAGATTCGAGCTAATATCATCTAAATCAGGGTTGGATGTGAGGTTGAAATCAGTGATCTTTCCTTTGTCTATCATATGAGTTTCGACTTCAACGGTGGCATCACAACTTGATTGGATAACATTCTCTGCCTTCATAGCTCGCGGTAGTTGTGCGCAACTTCGATTCAACCCCCTCATATGTCATGGTTTTCCATTGGCCATTCCAAATGATCACACACAAGTAATAGTCGGTTGACATACTGTTACTATTAAAAAAATAAGGAAAACAAAGATAGTGTCAAACAATGTACTAAAGAAAATAAGAAAATGTGTTTCACGATTAGCTAACCGCGAAGCAATTTACTTAACTGTGAAGTCGCGGTTCATGGGACCGCGAAGTATACTTATGTTTTGGCTTCAAAGTTGTACCTTATCCGTGAAGCCTTAAAGCTTCGCAGTTTGCGATTCTGCGAAGCAAAATCACTAACCGCGAAGCTATCAGATAAAATTAAAATTCCAAATTTCATAAGCTATAGGTCCAAACTAACTTCAAATATACAAAACTAACCAGTCCAAAGGGTTTTATGCATGTAAAATGAACATAATACTTATAGCAAGAGCTTGGATTGATGTATGAAAATGAAGGATTTCCAATGAATAGAATAATAAAGAATGGAAAAGAGAAAGATGAAGAAAATGCTAATTTGTTATATATATATATATATATATATGAATGGTATTGTAGGTAATTCCTAAATGAAATAGTCTAGATATGTAATGTGTTGTACACTGAATTTAAATACAGTAAAACCTCTATAAATTAATACTCGATAAATTAATAAACTTTTAAAATAATAATTTCTTCTGGTCCCGACTTGGGCCAGTTCAAAAAATGATCAATTTTAATAAATTAATAAGATAATAATTTTATGGAACAACCCTTTATAAATACATTGTATTATTACCTCTATAAATTAATAATTTTTTAAATACATATGTGAAATATATATATAGATATACATACTTGGGATAATTTAGCAAAATATGAATCTATAGTATTTTGTTTTTTCTTGAAATTTAAATCTACAATTTCATCTTACTATTCTCAGTGCATTCAAAAGTTCCAGTGTATCCTTGTCAAATTTTAACAAAAAATGATAGAGAGTGGATGATGCTATAATTGCTTCATTTCTTCTGACTGGTTTCAAAGGTACCAACCCATCCTCAGCTTCAATCTCAATTGAATTTTGCATAACGCTTGACACAATTTCTTCTAAACTTTGGACTTATGAGCGTTCATTGTTTTCACTTGGATAATCCAATATTTGATTGACATTCATTTGATTACGGTAACCAAGTTGACCAATCATTCCCTCAAGTTCATGAATGTCTTCTTCCGTGATTGCTTCCTCTAAATTCGCCGTGACATATTCATCCCTTGTACGAATTTTGCAATGTTTGAAACAATTAGTAATTTAAAATTTATTTTTAAAAAATTTAAAATCACTCTATAAATTAATAATTATTAATTTATCGATAAATTAATATCTCTGTAAATTAATAAAATTCTATGGTCCCAACATTATTAATTTATAGAGGTTTTACTGTATGTAAGTGAACCTCCAATTTGACCCAGTTTTGTAAGTGAACCTCCAATTTGACCCAGTTTTGTAATTTACCCCATCAAATATTGATTTAGGAGTCGAGTTTGTGATCTCCGTTTTAAATGATTTGAGACCTTAATCACTTACATTTTTCCCATCCTCTTCAAACCAATCCCACAATTAAGAAAATTTAGTAATTCATTCAAAATAGTGAAGAAAATTTTATTAATTCATTCTTCCATAATCTTACATCCTCCTTCCCTAGTCTTTTCATCATCTCATTTCATGGATTCAAACAAAATTACTTATTAAAGTGAGGTCGTTTGAGGGAGGAGGTCGTTTTGAGGGAGGTCGTTTGAGGGAGGAGGTCGTTTTGAGGGAGGTAGGAAGGTAATTATTCTAACCAAATGAGGATACAAATGGAAAGAAAGAAATCTAAATTGAAATCCCAATTGATTTCATTTTAATGTTCATTTCATCATTCAGGTTTAATTCTATAGATAGATAATATACATATAAAGAGACAAACATTAAATTTATCCCTATAGTTATTGGAAAAGTTCAGTTTTGCCCTCATTATATAAAACACTTCAAAAATACTAACACAAATCAGCGATGAAAATCCTTGGAAAAACGTAAAATTAAACTAAGATTTCTACAATGGAAATAAAATTGAAAGATTTTCTACAATAAAGGCAAAACTGAAAGTCCTCATAACTTTAGGGACAAAATGGATTCTTATTCACAAAAAGAAAATAAAAATAATGAAATTCTAGAATGGACCATATCCAAATAGACCCGTACGGAATTGAAGTGCCCTTTGGTCCTACACAAGGGCTTCCATAGAGAGAGAGAGGGTATGTAACCTTACTGTTACAATCCATAAATAGCCAATTAAATTGCCTTTTAAGTCCACCAACTTATTTTATGATTCAGACACCTCCTATCTATGAACTCAAAATTCTAGAGTTTGCATTCAAATAAACAATGGTTCTTCCATTGCTTGCGAAATCATAATCTCATAATCCACCAGCAGCAACAACAATATGCTCAAAAGTGTACATTATTAATCTATCAAAATACTAGTGCCAAAGATGAAAAATTGGAATTCTCCTTCCTGCCAAGTTTGCAGATTGCTAATCGGGTGAAGAAAAACTCATGTTTTCCAAAGTAGTAGAAGCGGAAAAAACAAGATGTAAAATATTATATGAAAAATTAGAGGCAACTAAGCAGATGAAATATTATAAAAGTTGTGTTCCGATCAGCAATCATCAAAACACACTTTTAACGGATGTCCTTATAAACAAGCTAATTTTGGTTTAAATGAGATCAAATGCGATTGATTGCTACATGTCAGGAGGTCGGTTAAGGGGCAAACCCAAATATTTTCAAGAAATCGAGGGATAAATGTCATAAAATAATAGATACGGAACAAACACAAACATTTTTAATTGGCTTAATGCATATTTACTCTTAAACTTGGTAAGTTTTGCCTATTCGCACCCTAAACTTTTAAAATAACCTATCACACCTATACTTGGTTTTAAAAACCTTTCACACACCTATAGTTGGTTTTAAAAACTTATCACACACTTATACGCTTTTCTTTTTTTTCTATAGCACGCATGCCAACCCATCTGTCAAAGATGACATATCAATGATTTTGTGGGCAGGATGTCCGAATGAGCCAACTATAGATATATGAGAAGTTATTTTAAAAGTTTAGAGTGCCAATAGGCAAAACGTGCCAAGTTTAAGGATGTAAATATGCATTCAGTCTTTTTAATTGGTCAGGAACTAAATAGTACTTTAAGCTTTTGGATCAACTATTTGTTGTTGCAGTAGCTATTTGCTGCTACTAAATAGGTAGCAAATGTTTTTCGATCATAACTAAACATTTTATATCCACTGTTTAGAGTAAAACAACAATAAAAAGCTAAAAAGGAGAACCGAACCGAACCGACACTTAGACTTTGACTCTTCACATGTCTTCTTTAATCAGCCTCCCCATGACCAATCTGTATATTGGCGAATTAAGGATCATTTTAGTCCAAATCGAAATTTAGGTATCAACTCGGCTCTAAAGTTTGGCAAAAATTGTCAAATAAGCCCAAAAGCAACAGGTTTTAATACCTAAAAGTTTGTCAAATTTGGGCTAATTTGTCAAGTTTGACAATTCGGGACTGAGTTGATACAGAAACTTCAGGGGCCATTTTGACCCTTAATTCGTATATTCGCAATGAAGAATATACAGGAACACACATATCTGCTAAAACTGTTAACCTTCTTCAACAACAAGAAATACATCCGAAATCTAACATTCTAACCACATGGGTTTATTTACATCAATTCCTCATATGTTCATTCTCATTCTGTAAAATTTCATGTCAAATCTCAAGAAAAATAGACATTTATGCCCCCCTTCATAAATAAGAAACAGTTATGTCCATAACTTACAGTCATATGATGAGAACTGCCATGTTCAGCATGTGTTGACAGCTGCAATTTCAGCAGTCCCTGAATAACTGGAGAAAACAGAGATAAACTTAGAGGAGATGACTAAATTTCACATGGATCTTAAGAATATACAGATTGAGATATCACTTACGATCGATAAGGTTTCGAAAACTATGCACCAAAGCATTGAATCAAGTCATCATCAAGTAAGTAGTCCTCAATATAAGCCGGACTGGGGATTTTTCCATACTCGAACGGCCAGCTTTCCAGCGATGATCCGAACGGCCTATCTTGTACACTGGTGAATGTATCACCAAGAAAATTATGATTATGCAAATCTCCTCCAATAATATCATTTCCGTCCCTATGTATTATCGGTACATGACCTGCATCATCTTGTGATCTGATCTGAGGAGCATCTATCATCATTTGAGAAATCTGCGCTTCGTGAGCAGGTCTGTACTCGATTGATGGGTTATAAATAGTACTATTATAAGCAGCTCCATGATGTGACACAGGGTTTTGTGTAACTGGAAGGTAGGCCGAACTTTGATCCACATGTGTGCTACTGATCGAATTGATATTCGTAGAGGGAATGGCTTGGAAGTAGTTATTATTAGATGATGATAGATGTATTCGATCTTCACCGCCTTTTTCCATCAAACAGTTAGTAATATCATTTTCCTGATCAATGAGATTTAACTGATGTTCGGCTGATGATAAATCAGTGCAGTTTATATCAGGCAAAGAAGTTCCCCTCTCAGGGACGGAATGCTCAGTGAGAAGCGGAACAGACTGTTGATGACCTTTTCGGGGTTTCTTTCCTCTTTGCTTTTTATCTTGGACAGGCCGGGAAGTGTCATTCGGAACAGAGGCCAATGGCTCTACATCCATTGGCATATTTCTCCGGTTATCCTTCGATGAAACAGAACCTGTTGCATCATCAACTGTATCAACATCATAATCACTGTCACTGCTAACGGCGGCTGGTCGCTTCTTACCATGCCTGCGTGAAGGAACATCAGTCAACCCCGAAGTGCCATTATCACTGCTAGGCTGTTGAAGAAGCGATTCCTCTCGACTTAATACACACAACCAAATTGCACTCTCCTTTGCAGTCATCTTATCCTGTAAGCATTTCGACGACCGTACATGTTTCCTAATTTTTGCAATATCAGGCGACATGTGCTTTATCACAGCCGTTAATACCCCGACTTTCCACATCTTCTTCAGATCATGTGGCTTCTTATAAGGGGGAGACTGACCTTGAGACAATCCTAACTTCACCCACCACTCTTCATTCCCGGTAGGCCACCAAGGCGGCGGAACTCCCTTCTCCAACGGATACTTCCTTTGAGGCGGATCACAATGCTGCATCAATGATGACAAGAGCGATCCTAAAGTTGCATCCTGCAGGTCTTGAAGGACACTTTGGCAATTTCCATTTTGATTTTTATCCGCCCCGACCACAGCCCTATACTCAGCTTCATATTTCGCTATGGCCGCTGGACCATTCTTATCGAACTTTACCTTTTCTTTCCACCAAGCTCTTATGTTATCAGAAGCACCACTTACCGGCTTTCCCTTCTCAGGAATGATCCCATAAACAAAACCCCTCGCTTTGCACACTTCCATCAACTTCAACATGTACTTAAGAATCCCGTCTTGAGCCCTCGACATTTTCTTCCTTCGTGCCTGATCAGAAGTCTGCTTCGGCTTTTGCTTCTCAGCAGCTTCCTCAGCTGCACGCTTCTGCCTTTCCTTAAGCCTTTTGAGCTTAATTCGATCCTTCCACATTCGTTTCTCCAAATCCTCTGCTTCAATTTCTTCATCGCTGACATCTTTCTCCTCAATATTGTCACACCTTATGTCATCAGCTTCAATATCCGAACTGTCAATCAATCAATCAATCAATCAGAAACCTCTCACATACAAAAACATCAATAAACATCATTGTTAATTTCAATCAGTCTTCAGGAGGAAACCATCGTCTCACATTCCCTCTAAACCAAAAAAGCTATACTAGCATAGGGTTGTAATTCATGTAAGTTGTTCGTGTCCGTGTGGTGTCAATTATATTCTATTTTCAGGTCATATGTAATTTTACTATCTCTATCCGATTGAAAGTTAAGCCTATGGTCCTATTTTGTAGATAGAGCCTTGATAGTTTCCAAAAAAAACCTTAGACCTATTTTTGTGGTGCCCTATCCCTAAAAACTTCAATCTTAATAATTCAAATTCACGTTTCGAGTACATTTTCTCAGAAACCCACATCTCGCTACTGTAGCATAGCCTTTTTCATTTTCTCCTATTTGAGCAAATATCAATCACTAAATCCCCAAAGATTCATTTCCAATTTTTGCATTCGCGAACATTCTCAATTGTTTAAAAACATCGAAGAATCTCAAAGAATGAATTCAAACAAAAATCGAATTAATTGAATTGGCATAGAGGAAGAAATGGAACAAATACGGAAGAATCAAACTCTTGGGAAATAAGAATATTACTGCAACAAAAGATAAACGATTACCTGATATCAGCCCCAATCTCTTCAAGATCACCCATCAAAATTGAATCGAAATTAGCAAACCCTATGAACTGAGGGGCTCTAAAATTGCCCCGTCTTCTTAGATAACGAGTTCCGACGCTCGTATATGAGAGACAAGAGAGTCGCACAGAAAAAGTAATGTGGACCAATATGGAAGTTTGTGCCGGACAAGAGGAATTGAATAAAAGCCAAATTCAATGTACAAAAAACGGAAAATGTAGAGAGAGAAAGAGGCGGAGGAGAGAGAGAGAGAATGAGTGGCAGAGTGGCAGCCAAAAGGGGGAGACCAACTTGGACAAAAACACCTAAAACTATTACTCCCTCCATTCTCAAAATAAGTGTTGTTTTAGAATTTTCACACAAATTAAGAAACATAATTAATATGTATTTAAATTAATAAATTAACATTGATTAACTAAATAAAAATTCTCTCTCCTATAATGATTGAAGAAGAAACTTTAAAAACCTGAAAAACACATGAATCAAGACAAAATTTAAATGCTTAGACCAAAAAACTATACTAAATTTTATTGAAAAACAAAAACGACACTTAAAAAAAAACAAAAATAATTATCTAAAAAGACACTTATTTGAGAATGGAGGGAGTACCAATTTTGGGAGATTTAATCAAGTATATACAAAATATTTACTACTCCCTCCATTCTCAAATAAGTGTCGTTTTAGATAATTATTTTTGTTCTTTTTTAAGTGTCGTTTTCGTTTTTCAATAAAATTTAGTATAGTTTTTTTTGTCTAAGCATTTAAATTTTGTCTTGATTCATGTGTTTTTTAGGTTTTCAAAGTTTCCTCTCCAATCATTATAGGAGAGAGAATTTTTATTTAGTTAATCAATGTTAATTTATTAATTTAAGTGCATATTAATTATGTTTCTTAATTTGTGTGAAAATTCTAAAACGACACTTATTTGAGAATGGAGGGAGTATCATATTAGATTTGGAACATTTGACTCATTTAATCCAATGCAAAATCAAAATTTTGCTTTCATGGAAACTTGCAATTCATTGATTACAAAGACATCTCCAAAATGATTTAGGATTAAAAAATAAAAATAAATAAATAAAGAGGATGTTTCGTTTAAAAAATGGCCAATTTTTCGAACGAAACAACTATCCAGATAGAATCGATTAAGATGGAATAAGAAAAAAGCTTTATTGTTACTAGACCTTGCCATGGGCCGATGAGCCCGTTCGCCTGGCCCGAACTCAGGCTCATTTAACCGGGCCTGGACACATAAAATTAGTGTCAGGCCCGGCTCGGCCCAAGCCCGATTAAGCCCGCCTAGTAAATGGGCGGGTCTGGGCTATGTAAATACCCGGCGGGTCTGGCCCAACCCGGCCCGTTATATATATATTTATAAATTTAATTATATAAATTTTAGCTAGCTATATTTTATTGTTATGTTGTAATTTTAGATAGTTATTTTTTATTGTTATGTTATAATTTTATTTCGAACTTAACTATTAGTTTGTTATATTTTTCTAAGACTTATTAACTATTATGTTTATTATTTTTTATTAAAAAGAAGTTAGTATTTTATTTTAATTGATTTTTTTTTAATATAGATATGGGCTTGGGTGGGCGGGCTTGGGATTCCTTGTTTAGGCCCGAGCCCGACCCGGCCCGAGCCCGAATCTAATTAGTGTGGGCTTGGGCTGGGCTTGGGCTTATGAGATTTTATCATAGGCCCGACATGCCCGGCCCGAGTCCGGCCCAGCCCGGCCCATGCCGAGGTCTAATTGTTACTGAAACAACGAAATATACCATTAGTCCTTAAACATTGCAACTTGACTGTTCTATTAATAAATAAAAAGAAAACTTTATTGGTACTAAAGTAATAGTATATGACGAATTCTATGGAAGAGTTTTACCTTTTTCCTCAGCTAATAAACTTTGTCTGGACTTTCTTGATAAATTTATTCATACTTTCAGGGAAGGAAATTGGGCTGCTGACTAGCTGACAAATTTCGCAGTTTCTTGTCCTTTAGGCCACTATGAGTTTAGTGTGCCTCCTACAGGCTTCTGGAGAATGCTCTCTAATGATTACATGGGATCAATGCTAAGTAGATCCATTCATATGTAATTTATTTCTTTTTCTTTTGTTGGTCGGGGTGTTTAGCCTTCCTATTTCCATCTAGAAATTGCCCAAGACTAAACTCGGATTCCCACCTAGATGCATGTAGAAGTAGCTTGATGGATTTTGAAATAGATCAACCACTCTAGAACTAGGATCAGTGTATTCATCCTGATCAAATTTACTAGATTGAAGAAGAATGAAAAAAAATCGAAACAAAGAATTGGGATCTTGAAGTCATAAAAGTACGAATCAAGATGACATTGAAATTCCTAAAAGGAAGAATTAGATTGAAGAAATCAAACAATTAAGTTTGACGATTTGCAAAATTGAATGCTCTGATACCATATCAAATCTAATAAAGTTGTATTGAATCAATGAGTGTTTACATGAAGAATTGACAGAAATTTACATGAACTTATGTTAAGCCTATGAGATTATCGTCGATATGCCTTACAATCTATTGATTGGTGGTAGTCAAGTCAACTTGAAGGAGTAAGGCACATAGAAGTTTTTAGATTCGGAGCACGAATTAGAGAGAAAAAAGATGAACGTTATAAAGAGGAAAAATAGAAAAAGAAAAGTAACTGAACACTTCTAACTACCATGTTTATATATAATGACTAGTTAATATGGGAAAAGCCTATACCCCGAACGTTTTGGGTCAGGAGCAATTTTACCCCTAACGTCTAAAATGGTACAATTTTACCCTTAATATTGGTAGCCAAGAGCAATTTTACCCCTAACGTTGATATTTGGATCGATTTTACCCCTATTATAAAACACAAATATTTTTGTTCCATATTCTGCATCAATTGCATATCAATTCGTTCTAAAAAAGATTTCATGTTTTTTTATAATTTAATAATAGAATTGGAGATTGATATTTATAAATTCGGTAGATTTTTTTATTTTTTTATCCAATTCGTACAAAAGACATTATATTTTTTTTTTCACATCCCAACATATGTTTGTGATTTGTTATTGATAAAATGACGCACGTGTGAAGTGTAGATGACAAGATTCATGACCGAGAAGACGGTTTGATGAATTATTTCTTAAATTGATCCAATTTATCAATATTAGAGGTAAAATTGCACAACTTTAGACGTTAGGAGTAAAATTGCTTCTGACCCAAAACGTTAGCAGTATTTTTACACCTTAACCCTTTTATTAATATAGTCTAATCATTTTTTTCTATTTTTATGAAGATTCAAGTTATTTATATTTTTCATCTTTATTTTTTACGCTTTAATAATAAGATTTTTATGAGATGTTAATTTTGTTTTAAATCTTCATGTCTACCATTAATGATCCCTATATACACCTCATCTAAACAAATCTTAGCTCATAGTAACCTTTATTACAATATATCTCCGTGATTAGCCCTTAATCTTTTATTTTTTTATTCATTAAGCCATTGATCTTTTATTTGGATATATTAAGCCCCTTATCATTTATTTTTGTTCTCATTAAGCCCCTGATGATCAAATTAGTAAATTGTGAACATCAAATTCTATTAAAAATACGTTATTAGTTTCATATGTATTTGAAATTATTAAAAAAAAATATTTTTTACAGTTTGAATTAAGGTTTGTACAGTTTTCCTATAGACACATTACACATCCAAAACTGCTTTCAAACAGTGAAAAAATACAAATTTCGAATGCATGTACAGTGAATTACAGTCTGTTAACCGGATTTTATGTTCAAAATTATTTTTTTTGGTCATCAAGGGTTTAATGAGACCAAAAATAAATGATCAGGGACTTGATGTATCCAAATAAAAGATCAAGGGTTTAATGAACCAAAAAATAAAAACTCAGGGGCTTAATGATGTTTTTTTCATTTTTTTACCTGCTAGACCATCCTTAAATCCAAATTATTAATTTTTTTTTTTGACTTGATAGGCTTTCTGAAATCAAAATTTTTTAATTTTTTTTTACCAGTACGACCCTCTCTAAATCCATTTTTTTTTACATGTTAGGAATCTTAATTAAAATCTAGCTTAATTTTGAAAACTTGTACATTAATACTTAAAAATTGATTATTGATCACTCAAATTATAACACGTATATATACCCCAAAAAAAATTGAACAAAATCGATTTAGTAATTTTTTTTTTACGAACACACGTATAAAATCGGCCTCCAACCAAGTAATATTGTATTCGCTAATGATAGGAGGATTAGCAAGCTCGTGCAAATAAGCTACACCTCTCGCGGCTCCAAGTGTCACTTTAACTCTTCTGATTCAGTTCATCCTAATTCCTGGTTTCCCTACTTGGATTGTAAATAAATAAAAAGTTTTTAGCATCCTTCTGACCAAATGTGTGTATATTTGAGTTAGCCATAATACGTTATCAATGAAGAAATCAAACATTAAAAGTTAAGATTAGAGAATGAGAAGTTATTCGAATTTTTATATTTAATTGATGTTAATAAGACTGCAAACATGCATCAAGAACAATGAAAAACAGAAAAAGAAAGCTTTGTGATACAGAAAGAAGAAGAAAGCTTTGTATTTCTGGAAAGATGTTCGAAGAAGAAGAAAAGATAAGACAGACGAAAAGTCTCCTTAGGCAAAGTAAAAAATGAAAGAAAGCAAAACCTCCAAGCCATTTATTTTGTTGGCACAAACCTTTGGACTACTAAGGGCAATTTAGTCATTCAGCACAACTAAGGGCTTTTGTCCCATTTACTTTTGGTAATTCCAAAAGCTGGGCAATATGATCAATGGTGCACCATAACCCACTCAATTGCAACCACCTTTAATTAGCACCATTGATTGTAAGCCCTAGAATCAAGGGACCTGATTGCTCCAAGTGGCACTCTCATTTTAGTCAATTAATTACTTAGTGTAGGTGTATTACTTGGAGAACAAACCTAGCATATAGATAAATATGTAAATGTTAGGTCATCTTCAAGATGAGAATTACTTTAAGATGAGAATTACAGGAATATTACTTTCTTACCCCATTCACTTTCATATGGTATCAGAACAAACATTGCTTCCAAGCTTTTCTCTTTAAGCAACTATAGTTGCTCCTTTAATTACTTCTAGCAGCCCCTATCACCTTCCCCAAAATGAAACGTCGGCCTTGACCCTGGTCTCACAGGTTCTCACCGGACCCAACTATCACCAATGATCGTGGGCTGTCAAAGTTGCCATAGTGTCGAAGAATAAGTACTCTTTCGTGGATGGCACCATCAAAGCTCATGCATTGGATGATAACTTGTATAATCAGTGGGAAAAGTGTAACAATATGGTGATGTCTTGGATTCATCACTTTGTCACCTTGTATTTCCCAGAGCATCATATGGCTCGACAAGGCTGACCAAGTCTGGGCAGATCTAAAGGACCGTTTTGCACAAACAGATTCCTTAAGGATACTCGAACTTTGAAGGGAAATACACAACCTTAAGCGAGGAAGCGACGATGTAATAGAATATTATACTTGCCTAAAAATACTTTAAGATGAGCTGATAAACCTCAGGTTGATGCCTAAGTGCACCTGTAGACCAGCGTGCAATTGCGATGCCTCCAAAGTTCTATGTTGAGAATCTCAACTTGAAATATAAAGAAATTACAGGTAATCAAATAAGAAATAGAAGAATAACAAGAAGATCTGAAATATATTGATAAAAGGTATTACTCAAGAAAGAACATCCAGGGACTATCCCTCTCTCAAAGCTTGAAAGCTAAGAGCCAAAATTGGAGATCTCTATCCGTACTCTTACCTACACACCCTCTAGAATATATAACAAACTTCACTGCTCCTAAGGTCTAACTAACTTTGCCAGCTCATACCTCTTTTACCCCATTGCCCTTGGGCCTTCTGGTATATACCCTTAGTACTCTAGGGCTTTGAGACACTTGGGCCAAAATAGGTTTACTACTAATTAGTTCTGTATCATTACCCCCGCCTTTATTAAGTGTCTTGTCCTCAAGACACAGATCAGAAAATTGACTTTGAATAGTCACATCATCCTCCCAAGTTGCTTCGTCCAAGGGACAGTCTTTCCATTGAATCAGCCATTGCAAGATAGTTTCACCGTGGCGAGTGATTGAGCGGGTAGCCTAAATCAGTTGGGGAACAAACTGATCCGAAACATCCAATTCAAGTTCTTACGGCAAAGAGCCCTCTACTACCTCAGAAGAGACAGCTTTCTTCAATAAAGAAACATGAAAACCATGATGTATTTTAGAAGGAGGCAATTGCAGTTTTAGGCAACATGCCCTATCTTTTCCAAAATCTGAAATGGACCGAAGAAACGTGCATCAAGTTTCTGACTCACACGTTGAGCCACCGAAATTTGACGATACGGTTTCAACTTTAAATAAACCATTCACCTACAGCAAAGTGGACCTCCCGTCGTTTTTTATCCGCTTGGGCTTTCATCATGGACTGAGCTCGTTGCAAGTGAGCTTTAACCTGTTTCAAAGCTTCATCATGGTCCTTTAATTCTCTTCCAACTGCCTCAACACGAATTTCGCCAGGAATAAACTGAATAACATAGGGTGGTTTTCTACCGTACACAATCTCAAATGGTGATAGACCTGTAGACGCATGGAAGGTGGTATTGTACCAAAATTCCGCCCACGGAACCCAAACGGACCAATGCCGGGGCTGATCAATAGCAAAACAGTGAAGGTAAGTCTCTAAGCAATGATTAATTACCTCAGTTTGTCCATCTGATTCCGGATGATAGGCTGAACTCATATGCAAATGGGTGCCCTGCAACCAAAAAATCTCCTGCCAAAAGTGACTGAGAAATAAGGGATCACGATCACTTACGATTGATTTAAGCAGTCCATGTAGTCTAACAATTTCACGAACAAAGATGTCAGCGATGCTTCTTGATGTATAAGGGTGCTTCAATAATATGAAATGGCTATATTTGGATAGCCTATCAACAACAACCAATAATGCATCATAACCTTTGGATTTTGGTAGTCCTAATATAAAGTCCATAGAGACATGTTCCCAAATTACTTCAGGAATTTCCAAAGGTTGCAGTAGTCCGCCCGGTGCCAAGGAGCTTGATTTACAACGTTGACAAACATCACAAGCCTGTACATACTGTTGGTCCCGTGTGATTAGTTCCAAAGGGGGGGGGGTTAGGAACTAATATAACTTTTTTGAATTTAATTAAGCTGACTTAATGTATTTTCTTAAGTTTGCCAACTCAGCTTTGGTCAGCACAGCCGATTGTAACGTAAGATAGCTTTAGTCAGATATTGACTAGAACTATTTTACATATGAGTTGGGAAATGACACTTTTGTGGCCAGCTTCCAACTCAGCACTCTTATTTACTCAATATCAATTTAGACAATTTATATGCTGAGTAAATATAATAAGGAACACATACAGATATATATATATATATATATATATATATATATATTGAGAGAGTTAGAGATTACTCAGCACGACTTATCCTGGTTCGGCCTCTCCGCCTACGTCCAATCCCTAGAGTCCCTCTGGGCTTTTAAAATCCAATACCGAGCTCTTTAAAGGTAGAGCACAAACCGTTTACAAGGCAGTTGAATATGCAAGAGTACCTTCCTCTATTCGTCTACTCAACTCCTACTAAGTGCTATAACCAAACACCTAGATTTCTCTACCACTAAGCACTCAACACCGAGTACTCAGCTCAACACTCTCAATAATACAATTGATACAGACTTGTTCTTTTTCAGACAAAGAACACTTTAGATGATTACAAAAATCACTCTAGCTTTTACACAAGAATAGAAAGTTGGTGTAAGATCTCTTTTTGTTTTGATGTGATTTTTACTTGTATTTTTCTCTCTTGTATTTTCTGTAATTCGGCAATGATCCAAGAGGTATACTTGTCCCTTTATAGTTGCAATCTGAAGATCAAATCATTTGAATTTGATTTGCCCGTTGAATCCAAAACGGCTCTTTTGGGGACACTGTTCTGGTTAGCTTCAGATATGCAGGCCAATCCTATCGTCTGAATTCTACAGCGTCAGGCTTGTATTCTTCTTGCAGATTTCGTCTTCTTGTGCCAGTTTGTCTTTTTGCTAATCGAACAGTTGACCCATGCATCTCGAAATTGGCTTTTGCGTAATTCCAAGGTTCTGGATTGGTGCAGACAGTTGTCGGATCTTGTCTTTTAGCAAACGGATCATTCATGCTGTCCTGAAGATCACTCAGCTTGACTTTGATGATCGTTGTCTTTGATTGTTGCCAATTCAGATACTGAGTTCTCTTTTACTCAGCTTCCATGATCAGCTTCGTTGTGCAAGACATAGTTCTCAAGAAGGCTTTTCTACTTTTGATACTGAGTTCCGTTCCACTCAGCTTTTTGATCTTTAAGCTTCTGTTCTGAAGATGACTTATCTTCTCTTACGCTGAGTTCCACTCTACTCAGCTTGTGTTGTGATCTTATGCTGACTTCGTCCTGTCTTACTTTTTATTTCTGTTTGCATTTATATTTATACTCAACATTGAACAAACATATTAGTACAATTAAATCAAAGCACTTAAATTTAATTATCCCTTAGTCATGGATTAACTTAAATGATTTTGTCAAATCAAAATCATGTGGAAATGTGTTTCAACACATATCTTTTAACACTGGAACTCATACCCGACCAATGTAAATTAGCGGCCAAACGACGATATGTACGGTAATAGCCTGAATGACCACCTGTAGCCGAATTATGAAATTCATCAAGAAGAATGGGAATCCATTTAGAAGTAGAAGGAATGACCAACCTCGTCTTATAATACAAAATGCCTTGGTTAACGGAGTACCTTGGGTGGCTGTATGAGTTCTTCTGTAACTCAGCAATAATTTTTTTGTAACACAGGATCAGATTTGGCTTCTTCTAGCAGTTGTGCCCCTTGAACCCAAACCGGAGAGGAATTGATAGAGGTGAACTCACCGTCGATATCTCTTCTTGATAGAGCATCCGCAGTGCGATTTTCCTTCCCCGGCTTATAGCGTATGTCAAACTGATAACCCAAAAGCTTAGCAACCCAATTCTGTTGATCCGGGCTTGTAATTCGTTGCTGCAGAAGATGCTTTAAACTTTTCTGATCCGTGTAAACAATGAATGTAGTACCCAAAAGATACGCACGCCAATGTTGAACCGCCAACACTAAAGCCATAATCTCACGTTCATAAGCTGATTTTGCCAAGTTACTATCCGATAATGCCTTACTAAAAAACGCAATTGGTTGGTGCGCTTGCATTAGAATAGCCCCAATTCCCCTACATGAAGCATCACACTCAACAACAAAAGGACTAGAAAAGTCTGGAAGAGCTAACACAGGAGCGGTCACCATGGCTGTCTTAAGGGCGTCAAAAGCTTGTTTAGCTTCCTGGCTCCAATGGAATGCATTTTCTTAGTCAGCTCCGTGAGAGGTTTTGCAATGCTCCCGTAATGTCGAATGAACTTCCTGTAATATCCCGTCAGCCCCAAAAATCCCCTAACGCCTTTAACATGTTTAGGAATTGGCCAATCAATTACTGCCTGGATTTTCTTAGGGTCCATAGACACCCCGTTGCCATCAATAATATGTCCCAAATACTCAATAGAGGGATGCCCAAAACTACACTTCTTCCCATTAACAACAAAATTGTTATCAAGCAAAATCTGCAAAGCAACAGTGATGTCTTTCACATGTTGACTCCAATTCGGGCTGTAAACGAGAATATCATCAAAAAATACCACTATAAACTTACGTAGATAGGGTCGAAAAATGTCATTCATGACCGCTTGGAAGGTAGCTGGAGCGTTGGTGAGGCCAAACGGCATCACTAAATATTCATAATGCCCGTCGTGAGTTCTAAAAGCGGGTTTTCAACGCTAACAGGCTGCATTCGAATCTGATTGTAACCTGATACAAGATCCAATTTAGAAAAACATTGCGCTCCTTTCAGTTCATCGATTAGCTCGTCCACTACCGGAATGGGATATTTATCCAGAACCGTTACTTTGTTCAGAGCACTGTAGTCCACACACATCCTCCACGACTGATCTTTCTTCCGTACTAAAATTACTGGACTTGAGAAAGCGCTCTTACTAGGACGCTAGGACGAATAACCCCTATAGAGAGCAACTCCTTAACTTGTCTCTCGATTTCCTCCTTTTGGATGTGAGGATATCGATAAGGTCTGACACATATAGGACCTTGATTAGGCAACATAGTAATAGCATGGTCGTAAGGACGAGACGGTGGTAAACCCTTAGGCTGCTGAAAAATATCTGCAAAGCGGTGGAATAACATCTGTAAGTCTGCCTGTTGAGACCCCGGAAGTGAAGCCGTTTCTCGGATTAAATTATCCTCCAATGTTAACTGTTGTAGTGAGGAAACGCCTTGCTCATCTGCTAACCAACTCTATAAGGAAAATTGCCCCACTATTGAATTTGAGATCCCTCTTAAATGAACTTCAGTACCCAGCTAAGAAAATTTCATATACTGCAAATCCCAATTATGAATCACATCACCTAATGTTTTAAGCCATTCAATTCCCAAAACCATATCCAAATTACCCAGAGCATCCACCACAGATTGACAATTGCCCAACGATATTGGAAGAACTGAGCACTTTTGATTGATGAAAACCTTATGTCCGTCACCCAATTTGATGTGAAGACCTGCAAATTCATCTACCGACAAACCCAAGGCATGAGTTAATTTTCTGGAAATAAAATTATGGGAAGTCCCACTATCAATTAAAATCACAATTGGAATTCCATATAGAGATCCTTCTAGCTTTAAAGTTTTTAGGGTTTGGGAAGCTTCTGTAACTGCTCCATTAAACTCCAAAACTTGGCATTCCCCTTCCTCTTGCACACGATCGTCTTTTTCATTAACCACTTCTTCCTTCTCCAATTGCATAATTTCCCCTTCATCTGTCACGATTTCATCATCTGCCAGCAAAATCACCCTTAATCGTCCCTCTGGACATTGATGCGTCGGACCGTATTGCTGTCCACACCTGTAGCATAAACCTTTACGTCGTCGTTCTTCCCATTCAGAACGAGTGAGAGAACGTGATCCACGATGGTGAGAGTTAACAGAGCGATTGGAATCAATTTTTGAGGACTCAATTCCACGATTGGAATCGCTGGGTTTAGGGAACGCTCCAAAAGATGAAACGCTGCGTTCTGTTGACTGGTTAGGGTGCTTAATTTCGGGTCGGTGAAACTGACCCATTTTGTAATCGGGTCGAGTAGGACCAACAGATGGGTAATGTCCCTGAATTCCTGATTCTCTACGCCGCTCATAACGAAAACACGAAATCGATATACCATGTTCAGAGGGATTCAACATCTCTTCCACATCTTTCGCAAGATACATGGCATGCAGACGAGATTCCGATCGATGTAGGTGTACCCATCACCGAACGTCACTCTGTAATCCAGCCAAAAAATAGCCAAAAGACTGAGGTTCTGGAAGACGAGGAACTAAAGAGAGAAGATACTCAAAATCCTCAATGTAATCGTGGATTAATCCAGTTTGTTGAATGGTGGACAGTTGTTCGTAAGGGTTTTGAATCTCCAAACCTTTGAACCGTTGAAGGAGTCCCTGTGTAAACAACTCCCATGTCAGGGAATCATAAATCTCTTTCACCACTATAAACCAGTGTTATGCAACACCTGTCATACTCAATTGGGCTAATCGAATTTGCATATCCTCTAGAGTTCCATGGACCTCGAAATACATTTCTGCTTTAGATATCCAGCCCCTAGGGTCATACCCATAAAACTTAGGCAACTTCACCTTTTTAGCAGCAATATAAAATTCCTCATTTGGTTTTGAATGGAAGGAAGGAGATCCAAATGGTGGAGCTCGAGGTTTACCTGAATCTTGGTGAGCTGTTCGTGGCGAAACGGAACCGATAACTCCTCCAGAGTTTTCATCGGTATCGGCCTCCGGTTGTTTTCCCTGCTGCTTAATCCAGTTCATCAGGTACGTTCGAAATTCCCCCTGTTTTAACTGCTCAGTTTCTAATGCTTGAAGGGAAACTTTAATATCCTTAACATCCATATGTAAATGTTGAATCTGATCATCGTGGCTCTCCAAACGGGACTGACTTCTAGTCTCCATTGATATATCCGGCAGGTCGAACCAATATTGAGAATCTCAACTTGAAATATAAAGAAATTACAGGTAATCAAATAAGAAATAGAAGAATAAGAAGATCTGAAATATATTGATAAAAGGTATTACTCAAGAAAGAACATCCAGGGACTATCCCTCTCTCAAAGCTTGAAAGCTAAGAGCCAAAATTGGAGATCTCTACCCGTACTCTTACCTACACACCCTCTAGAATATATAACAAACTTCACTGCTCCCAAGGTCTAACTAACTTTGCCAGCTTATACCTCTTTTACCCCATTGCCATTGGGCCTTCTGGTATATACCCTTAGTACTCTAGGGCTTTGAGACACTTGGGCCAAAATAGGTTTACTACTAATTAGTTCTGTATCATTCTACGCGACCAGCAAGATGCAGATCAAGTGATCACATTTGTTCAAAGATTAAATGATTCTTATTCAACCATTTGTTCCCAGATCTTACTTATTGAACCGTTGCCTTGTTGAACAAAACTTTTGCCTTGGCAATACAGCATGAAAGGTAGATAGGACTTGCACCTGACAAAAACAGTGAAGGAGGTGAAAGTAATATGTTCACATGATTCACCAACACACAGGGCAAGCAAAACAAACAAGGGAACTCGAGGTATAACAATCGTAAACCAAATGCCAAAAACTCATCTTTGTGCACTTATGGTGGCAACACAGGACATACTGAAAAGATATGTTTCAAAAATCACGAATACCCACCAAGCTATGGAAATATGAACAAAGGCAATCCTTTCAGAACAAATCAACCCAAGGAAAATACAACTATGAATCAAAGCAGAGATAATGGAGATTCAGGGTTAGAAGATAATAGGCAAGCAAACACATAACCATTCACCCTCACCAACAATATCAAACGGTAGTAGCCCTATTGCCACTGAGCCATCTAGGGAAAGCTCCGGCCTCAGGGAGTAGCGTCAATACCTTTGTTAATGGAGACAGTTCTGGTAAAGCCCTAAACCTTATCTCTACTTCATCATGTTGGATAATAAACACATGGGCCACATATCATATCATTTGTGACATTGGACTGTATAGTTCATTCACCAAGATAGACAAATGTTGGGTAAACTTGCCAAATGGGGAAAGGGTTAAAGCTGAATATGTTGGTACAGTAATCCTAAGTCCACAACTTATTTTGCATCATGCCTTATGCATACCTGCCTTTGATTACAACCTAATCTCGACTAGTAAATTGATGGATACTGGTGAATTGTGCATTATGATAATGGGCTCAATTTGTGCAATACAGGACACAACAAGTTGGAGGAGGATTGGATTGGCTAGGGAACATGAGGGATTATACTACCTAGAATACCCTTTACCAAAAGGAGTTCATTCCGTTAATCATTCTGTTTTTTCAATTAAAGTTTGATGTATGTCATTTGCGTTTTGGCCATCCCTCTTATGAGCGTTTGAAAGGCTGTAATTTACCATGTAATGATTTCAATTCCTTGAATGCAATACCATGCGATATTTGTCAAAAAGCCAAACAGAAAAAATACCATTTTCATTAAATCACATCATAGCAAAAGAATGTTTTGACATAATACACGTCGACATATGAGGTCCAATCAAAGAGTCTTACTCTAACGAGCACTATTTCTTAACCATACTTGACGATCACAACAAGTATACATGGGTCACATTAATGCAAACAAAGGGTGAAGCAAGCACATAACTACAACAATTTTGCAAATACACCAATAGTCAGTTCAATAAAGATGTCAAGAAAATAAGAATAGATAATGGCCCCGAGTTCATCATAAAAGATTTTTATGCCACAAATGGCATAATACATCAGACATCCTGCCCAGAAACACCATAACAAAACGACAGAGTAGAGAGAAAACACATTGACATCATGAACATTGCAAGAACACTCATGTTTCAAAGCTCTATACCCAAAGAATATTGGCCAGAAGCAATCAGTCATGTCATCTACCTCATAAACAGGTTGCCCTCAGTGCCTATCCAAAGACAAACTCCATACGAACGCATCTATGGATAGAAAACAGTCTAGAAGATCTGAAAGTGTTTGGGTGTTCAGTCTATGCTTCAACCCTTGACAGACACAAAACCAAATTCACAGACAGAGCACTAAAATGCGCATTCCAAGGCTACAGACATGGAACCAAGGGTTTCAAACTATTAAATTTGACTACTAACATTATCTTTTTTTCCGGACACGGCAAATTTTTTGAACAACATTTTCCATTCTCAAATTACAACCAAACGACAAATACATCATTCTGCAGTGAAGAGGAATTAGACACATTACACATGGCATCCACGAACGATGATAAGGAGGCAAACTCAGACGCAGAGACTGAACAAGCATTACCAGTACATATTTATATTTATATTTATATTTAAGTTAAAAATACTAAAATAACTTAAAATTTATTTGTTTAGGTGATTTTATTAATTGAGTTTGAATTTCAATATTTTTATTCAATATTTAAATAATTATATGTATTTATTTTAAAGTGAATAATTATAAATTGAAAGTGTTTTTTTTTCTATGAAAAGTGACTAATAGTCAACTGACCAAAATATATGTTAACTGAAATATGGTTAACTGAATTAAATAGACTAATTAGTATTTTCTTAACTGAAATACAGTTACATGATAATCACAAATAGACTTAATATTTACAAGTCTCTTATTCTAGTAAAAAGAATTTTAACAATGTTAAATAAACAATTTTTATATGAATAGATACATCTCTGTAAAAAAAATGAAATAAATGTTTGACAAAACAATAATTAAAACCATAAATTTTTTATATGAATAGATACATCCAGTAAAAAAAAAAGATGAAATAAATGTTTAACAAAACAATAATTAAAAACATGAATTTCTGATATTTTAAATTAAAAAGGCAAAAAGCATATTAAGCCCCTGAACTTTATCTATTTTAAGGATCAAGCCCCTGATCAATTATTTTTTCACATTGAGCCCCTGAACATTGATTTTGTTATGGTTTTGGCCCTTATTTCACTTTTTTTATCGAGTGTAGGAGATGAGAAAATCTATTTAGCGATTCTAATGTTGAAAATCACAAAATGGGAGAGAAGAAAATCGAGTTTGGAAGAATATACTGGAAATTAATTACTATAATTTCATTTTAATTTTTAATTTTTTATCTCTCCTAGTCAAAGAATTATTTTTTTTTATTTGTCCATGTTAACAAGCCGAATCGCCTAACGATGTATCCAGTCCAAACTCGATAGAAAAGTTAAATAAGGGCAAAATCCATAACAAAATCAATGATCAAGGGCTCAATGTGGAAAAATAATTGATCAAGGGCTTGATCCTTAAAACATGTAAAGTTCAGGGGCTTAAATATGCTTTTTGCCAATTAAAAATGTTATATATGATAAAAAACTATGAATAGATGATGGTTAATTGTAACAAAAAAAAAAAATGCAAATATGATTTTCTTTGTAATTTTCTTTATTTTTTTTTAATGGGCTACTTAACTGATTATGTGCACCTATAATGCCCATCTCATGCCTAAAAAAGATTATTGAGAAATGAGAAGGGAACCATTAATTAATTAATTAAAAAGGTAGTTTTGGTATTACATTTTTATTTTATATATGTTGACCATTATTTGGTTTAACTAACATAATTTTTAACTGTGGAAACTAAACAGTTGATACCAATAAAAAAACTAAATTAAGGAAAAGTAAAAAAAAAACAAAAAACAAAAAATAACCGATTTACATGTGATTTAAAAGTTTACAAACAAGAATATATGCTTTGTACGCTTTACAAACTCAGCCATTCTGTCAAAAATTGTTATCATGACAATTTACTCAAAAGGGATTTTTGTAAATTACTGAAAATACAAAGCTTGACTTTACAAATTAACTAAACTACAAGTATATTTGACTGAAAAATTGATTCACAAATCCATTAATTATAAATTTTCACAAAGCACAAACCATTATTTGAAAACTTTTAAATTACGAGTATTGTATTTGTAAATCGGCCAAACCACGTTTATTTTTGTACTTTCCTCTAAAAATTAAAGGCTTTATAATGTATTATTGTAAAAATAAGGACTACCACTACAGTGTGTTGAATTCCATTTGTAATTTTCCCAAAAATGTAAAGAGCAAATCATAAGAGACAATAAGATACCAGATTCTCTCCCTTGCTTGCCTTGATGAACTCACTTAAATTTCAAGGGAGACAATGAATATTATAATAATGGAACATTTCAGAATTATATTAAGTTCATCGCATACTGTCCGATATATCATCTTTTCCAATTTTATCATATATATATAACATAAGAGGAGCAGAAGACCTGCAAATTGCTATAGTAAGATTTCATTTCCCCATAATAACCATAGTACTAAATCTCTAGTCGGTAAACTATACCCATAGCCTATAAACTTCAGCTTTACTTTTTTTATAGTCCATGAAATTCAAAACCCGATATAAAAACCCTTGAACTTTGATCTTTACCAACATAAAAATCCCTTGTGAAAAGCAAACGACCTCAAAATAACTTTGACGATCTCAAAATGGAAAAGTACAAGAATTAAAATTGTTTAGAACCACATTTTTTCAAAGAACAATGTTTAAATTTTCCAAAATCACAATTATAAGAGCTTTCGTCTCTAACCAACCACTTTCTTTCTTCTAACCAAAAGACTTAAATGACATCAAAACTAAAAAGTTCAAGAGTTAAAGTTGCTTAGAATAACATTTCCATCGTCTCTACAACGGATGAGTACTCTATTCTAACATTTCCATCATCTCTACAACGGATGATTACTTGCTATTGGAGTGGTTAAATTTTAAGGGACTTGTATGTTGGTAATGGGCAAAGTTCAAGGAATTTATGTCCGGTTTTGAAGTTTATGGGTTATTAAAAAAGTAAGACCAAGATTGAGCTACCATGAATCAATTTACCCCAGATTGCTTCCAAACATTCTTTAATTGTATATAGTCATTTGAGTGCATTCAAATTCCTATCCCCGCCTCGCCTTATGGGGAACTTTGTCGGAGATTCTCTGTCCTAGACGTGCGGAAAGGGGAATCCATGACCCGTTGACAACCCTACTTACCTTTATATTAACTTAGTATACAAAAAGTGATGAAGTTTCATTTGATATAAACAAGTTAGTGCAAACCTTGAGGAGGAAGACAGAAATGCTGGGATCATTGTCATCAGATTGCTGTATCTACAGAGTTACCCCACGTTTTCGTGAGTTAAACGAGAAAGCATTTACCCCAGTAGTAGTTTCGATTGGGCCATTTCATCATGGAAAGCCTGAACTCAGAGTAATGGAAGACCATAAAAGGAAACTTGAGGTACGTTTGCGTAATAGTTATGCCGAAATCACTGAACATTCCAGGGAAGAATTTATGGAAATTATGGCAGTAGATGCTGCTTTCTTACTTGAGTACTTTCTGAAAGCTTTTTCTGGAGACTGCTCTAGTAATGATCGCATATGGTATAGACAACGGTTGGTTGTTGATGTAAGGTAAGATATTGTTAGAACTCCATGCCATCAAAAATACTGTGGAAATACTCAAACATTAGTGGTAAAGAAAAGAAGATATAAGATAATACTACATACATACATATACATATATGTGTGTGTGTGTTAAAGTACATGTAAATACACCTCTTACTTCGACTTTGACAACGTTATATGACCGGTTAGAGTGATTACTAGTTGAAAATCAAATTGCATAGTCATGAATAGGTGCAACCTGTTCACATTCATTTTACAATCGGCCCTCTCAACCTAGGCTGGTCCTGACTTTTGCAAGCATTTTGTTTGTAACTATGGCATGATTTGGCACTCCTAACCTAGGACGGTCATGTCTTTTACAAGCATTTTGCTTGTAACCGTATGATTCGGCCCTCTCAATCTAGGCCAGTCCTGACTTTTGCAAGTATTTTTGCTTGTAACCGTGGCATGATTTGGTGCTCCTAACCTAGGCCGGTCATGTCTTTTTCAAGCATTTTGCTTGTAACCGAGGAATGATTTGGCGCTCCTAACCTTAGTCGGTCATGTCTTTTACAAGCATTTTGTTTACCGTGGTATGATAGACGCTCTCAACCTGGACCAGTCATGCCTCATTCACAATTGGGCACGCTTTGCCTAGATCCATTTCATGACAGCCCTCTTAACTTGGGCGGTCATGTCATGACTTTTGCAAGCATTTTGCTTGTAACCATGGCATGATTTGGGGCTCCTAACCTTGGGCGGTCATGTCTTGTACAAGCGTTTTGCTCGTAAATGTGGTATGTTTGACGATCTCAACCTGGACCAGTCATGCCTCGTTCACAACTAGGCACATTTTGCCTAAATCCATTTCATGACCTGTCCTCTTAACTTGGCCCGGTTGTGACTTTTGCAAGCATTTAGCTTATGACCGTGGAATGATTTGGCGCTTCTAACCTAGGACGATCTGTCTTTTACAAGCATTTTACTTGTGACCGTTGTATGATTGATGCTCTCAATCTGGACCGGTCATGCCTCGTTCACAACCTATGTTGCACGGAAACGGAAACGGATACGGGAAACGTAATTTTTGAAAAACATAGGAAACGGAAACGTGGGGGAAACGTGTAAATATTAAAAATATAGGGGCATATTTATAAATATTAAAAATATAATAATACATTAAAAGAACAAGATTGAAGAACAAGAGCAAGAAATTCCAAGTTCAATCGAGATTCAAGAGACAAAGATTATAGTAGAAAAAAATATGGGTAAGTGCTTTAAATTGAAGGATACATGGAAGAAATTATCTCTCAAATAGGAAGTTTCAATTTTTCTAATCTTAGATTGAACAGAAATTGCAAAATAGGAGGTCTGAATTTTCAGAATTTTAATCGAAATAGGTAGGGAAACCTGTTTAAAAATTGAGAGACGCGTTTCATATTTTGGGTAATTACGGAAACGTGCCCGGAAACGTTTCGTATCAGTTTCCGAGAGTTTCCGTTTCCCACATCTGCCGGAAACGGGGAAACGCATGTCATGAAGAGTTTCCGTGCTTCATAGTTCACAACTAGGCACATTTTACCTATATCCATTTCATGACCAGCCCTCTTAACTTGTGCTAACTGTGCTTCAATTATTTCATAATTTTTCATCCATACACTTCCAGTGTTATATGTATTAGTTTTCTCCTTAGCTATTCCTAACATGTTATTAATACTTTTCTAACAGGTATGACATACTGATGATTGAAAATCAACTTCCCTTCTTCTTGCTTGAGTTCTTGTTTGAGCTACTTAAAAAGTCTCAAGCAGATGGTGGATTTTCATTGACAGCAATAGTGGTCCAAGGTTTAAAGGAAGCCACCGGAAGGCAGTGGTTAGCTATCGATAATATCGTAAATGGAGATACGGAAATAAAGCATCTTGTTGACTTTCTAGGAATTTGCCTGCAGCCATCATCTCCATCTCGGAGAAGGGAATGTGAAAGTCTAACTACACCCACCATCTCGGAGCTACACCGAGCAGGAGTGAAGTTTAAACCCAGTTCAAGCAAGTGTTTATATGACTTGAAGTTCAATAATGGGATTCTAGAAATTCCAAAACTAACATTGAGAGAGAGGATTAAAATACTTATGAGTAATTTACAGGCATTTGAGCAGTGCCATTCTCCTTGCATGTATATGAATGATTATACTTGCATTATGGATATGCTTATTAACAATGAGGAGGATGTGGAATTGCTGGTTCAAAATGGAATTTTAGAAAATTGGTTGCACGATAACGGTGCCGCGGCGGCTATGATCAATGATCTTGGTAAAGGATTTTTGGTAAGGATTGAGGATTTCCAATTTGCTGGTCTTATTCAAGATCTCAATGCCCACTACAAGAAGCCTTGGTATAAGTGGAAGGCCACACTGAAGCAAAAGTATTTCAGCAATCCATGGACTATCATCTCTGTTATTGCTGCTGCTTTTCTCTTGCTTCTTGCTATAATACAAACAGTAGTGTCTACCCTTCAGATTGTTTAGCTTTAGCTATTCAATTTTCGACATGGGTTTATTGGGTAAATTATACCCATTTCCCCTCAACTTTTCTCTCACTTTCTTTATGGTCCCTGAACTTTAAAACCATACATAAAAGCCTCTAAACTTTGCCTTTACTAACATAAAAGCCCCTTTACCCGTTGACCAAGGTGAACACTTTAATAGAAGGTACTTCATTGTAGAGCTGATAGAAATGATATTCTAAACAATTTTAATTCTTGTGCTGTTTGGTTAAAAGAAGAAAGTTGTTTAGAGAGAAGCCGAAGATGTTGATTTGGATAATCGAAAACGGTTTGGACTCTTTAATTTTGAGATCGTCATTGATCATTTTGACTTGGTCAATGGTAAAAGGAGCTTTTACGTTCGTAAAAAGGCAAAATGCCAAGGGCTTTTATGTTTGGTTTTGAAGTTCAGAGGCTATAAAAAATGTAAGAGCAAAGTGGAGGTGCCAGCATGAGTGTAATTCACCCTCGATTCGTTCTATATATTTATATTTTCATTCTTATAAGATTTGTATGAAAAATAAACTATTTGCAAGAATTTGAGTTCCATTTCCGTGCAAGATTAAATATTGGTACAGAAACATAATTGCATGATTAAATTTTCTATCACAAGTATCCCTAAATGATAAATGTCAAGGATACTAGCAATACAACTCCCCAAATATGTTGCTAGTCAGCCTCCCAAACAATGCTAACTAAGTGTAGACAAGCAACGGAATGGATCTTGGACAATGATGTGAGGAAAATCCTCTTTGTTGCCTTAAAAATGCTTTACAAGGCTTTAACTATGTCATGTATCACATTACAATGCTTTAAACCTATTTATAGGCATAGCATAGCACCAACCTACTGAATGGCTAGGATCAATTTCATCGTAGGATTTAGGTTAAATGCCTTGAATTTTCCTAGAGGCGGTTGATTGGAAGGCATAGAGGTAAATTCTGGGGCGCCTCTACACTTCTGGAAGGTTCTAGGAGTGTTTTGGAATGGTAGCGTTGAATGAGATATACCATTGTCTGGTCCTCCCACGTCCAGATTTGGTATAATAGCTACTATAGGGGGCTGGCACTACTCCACCCAGGCAACCAGCCCGATGGGTGACTAACACGGGCCCATTGTGGGGATCTTACCGCGGTTTGTGACATAAAGTATGGAATAAATTATCTGGCACAAGTATCCTTTCTAACATATATATATAAGAAAGTAGAATTCAATATTACCATATGCATTAAAAGAAAGTAGAATTCAACTCCTTACATTAGAAAAGGAAGGAGCATGTTGAATTTTGCCGTTCTTCCATGAAGAAGCTGAAGTTTCAACTCCTTGGTAGCAGATACCGGTATAAACATCTCAACAAGCTGAGCAATATCAATTCAATATTGATGAGAACTAGCTAAAGAAAATATCTGCCTAGCTATTATACGCAAAGATTTCTTGAAAAAAGATAGAAGACAAGATATTAAGACTCGTTGAGCCATCGATCAATTATAATTACACACATTAAGCCCATACTTGCTAAATAAGGTTTTTACAGTTTCTCTATAGCCACCGTCTATGTTGCATGGAAACGGAAACGGATACCGGGGAACGTTATTTCTAGGAAAAATTAGCTAGGAAACAGTCATGGAAATAGAAAAGAAACGGAAACGCTAATGAAGAAGAGTTTCCGTGCAACATAGGCCATAGTAGATATATAAAAAGCCGTTTTTGAACTATCAAAAATGCAAATTTCATATTCAGATGTAATGAATAACACATTATTAACCGAGTTTTATATTTAACGCTAACATTCAAGGTCACCAGGGGCTTAATGGGGCTTGATGTTTGCAATTATAAGTGATCAGCCACTCAATTTATCAAATTAAAAGATCAGGGGCCTCAAAATGTTTTTTTTTTTTTCTTACTTGAGTACTTACTTTCTGAAATGAAAACTTCAAGTCTGCTCAAGTAACGATTGTTTAAATTAAACCCAGTTCAATTAACTGGATTAATTAGTCATGTGATCCACTAAGAAAAGGTTGTCTACTAAGAAGATTGATGCTAAGTTCGAAGTGGGAGATTATGTGTGGATGAAGTTTTCTGCAGATAATTATAAAAGGTTGTCTAATAAGAAGATTGATCGGTAGAAATCGTTAAGAAGGCAATTCTTCGGATGATGAAAATTTGAGGACGAATTTGTGCAACCTGTGGAGAATAATGCAATTGCGTCAGACAAGTTATAGAGTTTCAAATGTTTCAATCAAATTCAAAAATTTATAATTAATTTAGTACTAATTACAATTGAAATTTACAATTAATTGCATATCGATTACAATTTACTATTTTTTTAGGACTTTCATTTTGTTTTTTCGTCTCCTATTCAGTTTCAGGGTTTAAATGTTTGCATATTTAAAGGCTTATTTTCATTGTAAAAAGCAGTTTATTTTAATTAACGAATTTGTGATTTTTAGCATTACTAAAGTTCTTGAGAATTTGGAAGGTTACTAATTAGGGTATTCATGTGTTGAATCAACTATTACCAACAATTCTGTTTATTTCCGTTGCAACAATCAACTCACGCATCAGAATTAATCGATTTTACTAGCAGTCAATTGATTCGGTTGAATGCCAGAAAGCTATGATTATATAAACTTGTTGATTCTATGAATACCAGGAATATGAGATTAACAAGAACACATTAGAACGTTGATTCAACGCACGAATACCCGTTAATAAACCTTCAAAATTCAAGGTAAATTTAGAAAACGAAAAGAAAAAAGGAAAGTCCTATAGAAAAGACAAAAAGGGTAGTTTTGGCATTAAATTTTTATTATATGATCTTGACCATTATTTAGTTTGACTAATAGAATTTTTAACGGTAAGAATTAAAACAGTTGACAATAATAAAAATTAAAAACCTTATAATATTTATTGTAAATACGAGGACTAAACAGCGTTACATTCTATTTGTAATTTTCTAAAAAATGTAACAAGCAAATCTCAAGAGACAATAAGATACCAGATTCTCTCCCTTGCTTGCCTTGATGAACTCACTTAAATTTCAAGGGAGACAAGGAATATTATATGATGGAACATTTCAGAATTACATTAAGTTCATCACATAAATGGGAAGACTGTAAACAAAGAGGTTGGGTTTCTGATAAAAAGCGACGTCATAGTAAGTTCGAAGTGGGAGATTGTGTGGAAGGAGTTTTCTGCAGATAAACTATAAAAGGTTTGCTGCCAAGAAGATTGGCCAGTAGAAATCATTGAGAAGGTTGGAATGATGAAAATTTGATGAGGAATTTTGTTCAACTGTGGAAAATAATGCAGTTGCGTTTTGTAATTTCGAACAAGTTGCGGAGTTTCAAATGTTTTGATCAAGTTCAAAAATTACAATTAATTGTATAAATTAATCTGGTATTAATTATAATTGAAATTTACAATTAATTACAATTTACTATTTTTTATTTATATTTTCATTGTAAAAAGCAACTTATTTTGATTAATGAATTTGTGATTTTTCGCATTTAGGGTATTCGTACGTCGACTCAACTATTACCAACAATTTTGTTTATCTCCGCTGTGTCAGTCAACTCATGCAGCAAAATTAATCGGATTTGCTAGCAGTCCGTTGATTCGGTCGAATGCGAGAAAGCTACGATTCTATAAACCTGTTGATTCTATGAATACCAAGGATATAAGAATAACAAGAACATGTTAAAGAACGTTAATTCGGTGCACAAATACTCATTAATAAACCTTCAAAATTCAACCAAACTGTGGAAAAAACGAAATCAATTTCTTATTCAAACAAAACTGTTCTTACAATGAAAATAAGTTTTTCAATAGGCATAAAATTAAACACTAAAACATAAACTCAATAGAAAACGAAAAGAAAAAAAAGGAAGCCCTAACAAAAAAGGTAGTTTTGTATATGTATTTTGATCATTATTTGGTTTGACTAACAAATTTTTTAACAGTGCGAACTAAACAGTTTACGGTAATAACAATTAAAGACTTTATAATGTATTATTGTAAATACGAGAACTAAAAAGTGTGTTAGATTATATTCATAATTTTTCAAAAAATGTGATGAGCAAATCTCAAGAGACAATAAGATACCATATTCTCTTCCTTGCTTGCCTTGATGAACTTGAACAAGGAATATTATGTAATGGAACATTTCAGAATTATATTAAGTTCATCATATACTGTCAGATATATCATCTTTCCCAATTTTATCATCTTTGGATATATATATATAATATAATATAAGAGGAGCAGAAAACCGGCAAATTGCTATAGTAAGATTTCATTTCTACCATTACTTTAAGGTATAAGTTCTTATGGTTATTTGATAATTGCGGATTTAGTCTTCACGTATATGTAATGTTTACCACAATGTGCAATTTCAAGCCTCGTTATCGAAAAAAGAGTTTTTTTAGTGTGTAACTTCGTGTTCAGATTGTCTTTCAACCTCTACTGTTCTGTTCCCACAACAAGGCTTGAAATTACACATTAATGAAAAAAAAAAACTCATATTTCATTAACGTGGCTTGAAATTGCATCATCTGCTTAAACATTAGACTTAAAATTGAACTGTTTTTGCACATGAAGACTAAATTCGTTTCTCCACAATAACCATAGGACTAAATCTCTAGTTTATCCCTAAGTTATTATAGTTGGGTAAATTATACCCATAGCCTCCAAACTTTGGTTTTACTTTCTTTATAGCCCCTGAACTTTAAAACCAGATATCAAATTCCTTGAACTTTGATCTTTACCAACATAAAAGTCCATTGCGAAAGTAAACGACTTCAAAATAACCTTTGACGATCTCAAAATGGAAAAGTCCAAGAATTAAAGTTGTTTAGAACCACCTTTTCCAAAAAAAAACCATCTTTAAATTTTCCAAAATCACAATTTTCAGAGCTCCCTCTCTAAACAACCACTTTTTTTCTTCTAACCAAAAGACCTAAATAACTTCAAAACTAAAAAGTTTAAGAGTTAATGTTGCTTCGAATAACATTTCTATCATCTCTACAACGGATGATTACTTGCTATTGGAGTGGTTAAATTTTAAGGGATTTTTATGCTGGTAACGGACAAAGTTCGGGGAATTTTTGTCCGGTTTTGAAGTTTATGAGTTATAACAAAAAAAAAAGTAAGACCAAAATTGAGCTAACATGAATTAATTTACCCCATTATAGTCCCCAGATTGCTTCCAAGCATTTTTTAATTATATAGTAATTCGAGGGTATTCAAATTCCTATCCCCGCCTCGCCTTATAGGAACTGTTTCAGAGATTCTCTGTCCTAGACGGGCGGAAATGGGAATCCATGACCCGTTGCCTATATATTAACCTAGTACTTGTCATATTTGCTCCTCCTTTTGCATGCATTGATAAGTTAATTCTGTCCTAGAAATCAGAAGATCATGGAGAGTGAGCAAAAGGCAAAAAGTGATGAAGTTTCAGTTGATATAAACAAGTTAGTGCAAACCTTGAGGAGGAAGACAGAAATGCTGGGATCATTGTCATCAGATTGCTGTATTTATAGAGTTTCCCCACGTTTTCGTGAATTAAACAAGAAAGCATTTACCCCAGAATTAGTTTCAATTGGGCCATTTCATCATGGAAAGCATGAACTCAGAATAATGGAAGAGCATAAAAGAAGGTATTTAGTTGATTTTCTTCAACGATGTGAGATAAGCCTGGAGGAATACATTGGAAATATTCAGAAACTTGAGGTACCTTTGCGTAATAGTTATGCCGAAATCACTGAACATTCCAGGGAGGAATTTATGGAAATTATGGCAGTAGATGGTGCTTTCTTACTTGAGTACTTTCTGAAATGTTGTTTTGGAGAATGGTCTAGTAATGATCGCATATGGCATAGACAACGGTTGATTAATGATGTAAGGTATTGTTAGAACTTTATGGCATAAAAAATACTGTAGAAATACTCAAATATATAAGATAATATACAAATATATATATATATATAATTTGGCGCTCCGCTCCTAACCTAAGTCGATCATGTCTTTTACAAGCATTTTGTTACCATGGTATGATAGACGCTCTCAACCTGGACCAGTCATGCCTCGTTCACAACTAGGCACATTTTACCTATATCCATTTCATGACCGGGCCTCATTTCATAATTTTTCATCCATCCACTTCCACTGCTATATGTATTAGTTTTCTCCTTAGCTATTCCTAACATGTTATTAATACTTTTCTAACAGGTATGACATACTGATGATTGAAAATCAACTTCCCTTCTTCTTGCTTGAGTTCTTGTTTGAGCTACTTAAAAAGTCTCAAGCAGATGGTGGATTTTCCTTGACAGCAATAGTGGTCCAAGGTTTACAGGATGCAACCGAATGGAACTGGTTAGCTATTGATAATATCGTAAATGGAGATACGGAAATAAAGCATCTTGTTGACTTTCTAGGAATTTGCCTGCAGCCATCATCAGATGTAGCGTCGGATAAGAGAAGAGAATGTGAAATTCTAACTACACCCACCATCTCGGAGCTACACCGAGCAGGAGTGAAGTTTAAACCCAGTTCAAGCAAGTGTTTGTATGACTTGAAGTTCAATAATGGGATTCTAGAAATTCCAAAACTAAAATTGACAGATAGGCATGACATAGTTATGAGTAATTTACAGGCATTTGAGCACTGCCATCTTCCTTACAACTATATGAATGATTATACTTGCATTATGGATATGCTTATTAACAATGAGGAGGATGTGGAATTACTGGTTCAAAATGGAATTTTAGAAAGCTGGTTGCAGGATAACCGTGCCACTGCGGCCATGATCAATGATCTTGGTAAAGGATTTTTTGTAAGGATTGAGGATTTCCATTTTGCTGGTCTTATTCAAGATCTTAATGCCTACTGCAAGAAGCCTTGGAATAAGTGGAAGGCCACATTGAAGCAAAAGTATTTCAGCAATCCATGGACTATCATCTCTGTTATTGCTGCTGCTTTTCTCTTGCTTCTTGCTATAATACAAACAGTAATGTCCACCCTTCAGATTGTTTAGCTTTAGCTATTCAAATTTTCGACATGGATTTATTGGGTAAATTACACCCGTTGCCCCTCAACTTTTCTCTCACTTTCTTTATGATCCCTAAATTTCAAAACCATACATAAAAAGCCTCTCAACTTTGCCTTCACCGTTGACGAAGGTGAACTCGTCAATAGAAGGTACTTCATTGTAGAGCTGGTAGAAATTATATTCTAAACAATTTTAATTCTTGAACTTTTTGGTTGTGAAGTCATTTAGGTGTTGTTTGGTTAAAAGAAGAAAGTTGTTTAGAGAGAAGCTCCGAAAATGGTGATTCTGATAATCGAAAATGGTTTGGACTTTTCAATTTTGAGATCGTCAACGGTAAAAGGAGCTTCTATGTTAGTAAAAAGAGCAAACTTCAAGGGCTTTTATGTTTCGTTTTGAAGTTCAGAGGCCATAAAAAATGTAAGAGCGAAGTGGAGGTGCCATCATGAGTGTAATTCACCCTGGATTCGTTCTATATATATTTATGTTCCTTCTTATGAAGTTTGTATGAAAAATAAATTATTTGCAAGAATTTGAGTTACATTTCCGCGCAAGATTAAATATTGGTATAGAAACATAATAGCATGATTAAATTTTCTAGCACAATGATACAATCCCCTTACTAATTAGCAATACAACTGCCCAAATATGTTGCTAGTCAGCCTCCCAAACAATGCTAACCAAGTGTACGAGCTTAGTTAGACAAGCAACGGAATGGATTTTGCACAATAATGTGAGGAAAATCCTCTTTATTGCCTTAAAAATGCTTTTCAAGGCTTTAACTATGTCATCTATCACATTACAATGCTTTAAACCTATTTATAGGCCTAGCACCAACCAACTTAATGGCTAGCATCAATTTCATCCTAGGATTGAGGTGAGGCGGTTGATTGGCAGGCATAGAGGTAAATTCTGGGGCACCTCTACACTTCTGGAAGGGGCTGGCCTAGGTTGGCAGGAGTAGGCGAGAGCCTTTTGGCCTGTTCTCAAAGCTTCTAGCCCATGGTTTCACATTCTTGCCCAATCTCGTCCCATCTAACCAATTGTCACCTTAGGGAAGCTTTTAGAATCATCTAGGAGTGATTTGGAATGGTAGTGTTGAATGAGATATACCATTGTCTGGTCCTCCCACGCCCAGATTTGATATAAGAGCTACTATAGGGGGCAGGCACTACTCCACCCAGGCGACCAGGCCCGTTGTGGAGATTTTACCGTGGTTTTTGACAAAGTGTGGAATAAATTTTCTGGCACAAGTATCCTTCCTAACATATATATTTGTGCATTCAACCAAATCACCATATGCATTATAAGAAAGTAGAATTCAACTCCTTACTTCAGAAAAGGAAAGAGCATGTTGAATTTTGCTGCTATTCCATGAAGAAGTTGAAGTTTCATCTACTTGGTAACAGATACTGGCATAAACGTCACGACAAGCTGCACAATATCAATTCAATATGTCACCTTTGGACTTGTAATTGAAATATGAAGTTATTGATCTTTATTGGAACAGAAAATCACTTGGACCTGTTTATTAGTATACAGTTCCAGACTGCTCCAGTAATGTCCAGTGAACACTTTTCAAAAGTCTCGTAGTAGTGGAATTTCAGAAATTCTAATAAATTAGAGATTCCACTGCTTGCTTACAGTCCTCGGTGCAATCTCTGCATCAGGAAAAAGGAAAGAAAGAAAAGAAAAGAAGCAGCAGGAATCGTAAGTAGAAGTTAAAATCAACTTAAAATGCATGAGTGAAAACTGGATAGCAAGAAATTACCCTATTTAGCCATAGCCCAAAGATTATTAAATAGTAGCTACATGAAATTGCTCCATGAAATTGTAACAAGAAACCATCTTTTGCTCAGCCAGACGCCCTTGAGCCTGCATCACCATGCACAGAAAAGTATAAATTTATGAAGAGAAAGATAACTGTACAAAAGCAACAAAAATTCCCCACCAATACTGGAAATCAATGTTTCACAATCTGACGCAAAATGCACATTGCTTACTTGATTGCAGGGTGAATGTATGGTATGGTTACATGACATCCATACGTATTTACAGGCATCATCAAACAACAACAACAACAACAACAAAGTCTTAGTCCCGAAATGATTCAGGGTTGGCTAACATGAACTGTCATACGAAACCGTGAAATCAAATCGTGTCACCCACATAAATTCTATCCCTCCACTCCGTCCTATCCACTGCCATATTTTCCTCAATCCCCATTAAACTCATATCACTCTCAATCACCCTCTTCCAAGTTTGCTTAGGCCTTCCCTACCCCTCACCATTGCATCCCTTTGCCACTCTTCAATCCTTCTAACTGGCGCATCAAGAGCTCTTCGTCTTACATGGCCAAACCACCTTCCTCGGTTTTCCCTCATCTTATTCTCAATAGATGTAACCCCTACTTTTGTCCTAATTATTTCATTACTAACTCTTTCATTTACAGGCATCATTCGTAACACTAAAACCAAAAAATAAGAGAGACAGGAGAGAAAAGAAAAAGGGGTTGGTCCTATCCTAGTAGAATTTAATTAACAAGTGATTCAAACTCATGTCCATTCAAAGAGTGACCTAGTAGCCAAATGTTTTTTTCTATAACATGATGGACCTCATCAGCTTCACATGATTCTATCTTCACCTCCAAACATAATTCTAATGTTAGTTTCAGAATAACAATGTAAGAAAAACATCACAACACTCTAATAAACATGAACGAGAAAACGTCAAACACTTGTAGTCAATATTGGCTGCACCAGAAAAGAAATTTAAACCTTTTTTAGCTCCAAAGTGACAATTTAATTTTAATGAGAACATACAACAACAACAAAGCCTTATAACTAAAGAAAATATATGCCTAGCTATTATATGCAAAGATTTCTTGAAAAAAGATAGAAGGCGAGATATTAAGACTTGTATGAATGCTTTGAAATTAGTATGAATACTTTGAATTTCAATTCAACATGGTTTGAATTGAAATTCAAAGTATTCATACTAATTTCAAATTAAATATTTCGTTCCGCTGCGGGGTTTTCCCTAACAAATTGGTATCAAAGTCAGGTTAATATTTATTTTGGGATCTATTATGGCGACAACAAAATTTGATATCGAGAAGTATGATCGTACTATCAGCTTTGCCTTATGGCAAGTCAAGATGAAAGCTATTTTGACACAAAACGGATTGAGCAAGGTGTTAGCAGACGAGTTACCTCCCACGGTAACAAAGGGGAAGAAACAAGAAATGGAGGAGAAAGCTCTAGCTGCCATTCAGTTATGCTTGTCAAACGAGGTTCTGCGTGAAGTCATCCATGAGAAGACTCCTAAAGGCTTATGGGAGAAACTTGAGTCTCTCTACATGTCCAAAAACCTCACCAGCAAGCTTGTTGTGAAACATCGTCTTCACATGCTCAATATGGCGGAAGGTACATCCCTAAAGTCACACCTTGATAATTTCAGTTCAATTTTGCTGGATCTGGAAATTTTAGATATTAAATATGAAGAAGAAGATAAAGCTCTTATGTTGTTACGATCTTTACCGCCGTCTTTCAAAAATTTTCGGGAGACCATGATCTACAGTAAAAGCACTCTAACTGTAGATGAGGTTAAAGGGTGTCTATTTTCAAAAGATCTAATAGACAAAGAGCTTTCTGGTGATAGAAATGGCCCTGCAGAAAGTCTGGTTGTTAGAGGGAGATCTTCTACAAAAGATCCCAGCAGCAGCAACAACAACAATCGATCGAGATCAAAATCAAAATCTAGATACAGTAATGTGACATGCAATTACTGTAAAAAGAAAGGGCACATCAAAGCTGAATGTTTCAAGCTACAGAAGAAAAATAAAGAAAAGGTTCATAAAGAAGACAATCATGCCGACGCCAGTGTTGCTGAAGATGAAGTAGATTGCGAAGTCTATGCCGTGTCCGACGATGGTGCTAGATCTGGACAAGGGTGGATCCTTGACTCTGCTTGCTCATTTCACATTTGCCTTCACAGAGATTGGTTCTCCTCTTATGAATCAGTAAACAGAGGAGTTGTGTTAATGGGAAATGATTCTCCTTGTAAAGTTGTTGGTATTGGTACCGTCAAAATCAAAATGCATGATGGTGTTGCCAGAACCTTGACAGATGTACGGTATGTTCCTGACATGAAGAAAAACCTTATCTCTTTATCTGCTTTAGATGACAATAATTGCAGATTTTCTGGTGGAGATGGAGTCTTGAAGGTTTTGAAAGGTGCTCTAGTTGTAATGAAAGCCAGAAAAGTTGGAAGATTGTACGTGTTACAAGGTTCAACAGCCACGGGTGTTGCTGCAGTTTCCTCTTCCATGCCGGAGTCAGAAATTACCAAATTGTGGCACATGAGGCTCGGCCACATGAGTGAGAAAGGCTTGTCCATGTTAAGTCAACGAGGTCTCCTTTGTGGTCAACATACGTCCAAGTTGGAGTTTTGTGAGCATTGCATTTTTGGCAAACACAAACGAGTCAGTTTCAATACTGGTGTTCATCAAACAAAATGCACTTTGGATTATATCCATTCAGATCTATGGGGGCCTGCACGTGTTCCTTCAAAAGGTGGCGCTCGATATATGCTTACCTTCATTGACGATTACTCTAGGAAGGTTTGGGCTTATTTCTTGAAGCAGAAAAATGATGCCTTTGCCACTTTCAAGCAATGGAAGGCCTTGGTGGAAAACCAAACTGGTAAGAAGATCAAGCGTCTCCGCACTGATAATGGTCTAGAATTTTGCAATGATGAATTCAACACATTTTGTAAAAATATGGGCATCTCCAGACATCTCACAGTTCCAGGAACACCACAACAAAATGGTGTAGCTGAGCGGATGAACAGAACTCTGTTAGAAAAGGTTCGTTGTATGTTATCAAATTCTGGCTTATCTCAAGACTTTTGGGCTGAAGCAGCTTTAACAGCTTGTCATTTAGTGAATCGTTCTCCGTCTGGTTCAATTAATTATAAAACTCCTGAAGAGGTATGGTCTGGAAAACCCGCTGATTATTCTGATTTGAGGATTTTTGGATGTCCTGTTTATGTTCATGTGAATGATGGAAAGTTGGAGCCCAGATCTAAAAAGGGCATTTTTCTCGGCTATCCTCCTGGTGTAAAGGGATATAAAGTTTGGCTCCTTGATCCCAAGTCACCAAAATCTATAATCAGTAGAAATGTTGTATTTAATGAATCTGCCATGCTTCATCCAAAGGAGTCTTCAGTCACTTCTAACACCAAGATACAGAATTCTGATAAGCAGGTGGAGGTTCAAGTTGAGGTGGAGAATTCATTCTCTCCATTGAATGAACAATTGACGGAGTCTGCCAAAGTAGAAGAATCTACAGCTATTGAAGAGGAGCATCCAGTTGCTAGAAGCAGGCCAGAAAGAGAAAGAAAACAACCTCTAAGGTTAGCAGACTATGTCACTTTTTCCTGTGTTGCTGCACAAGAGACTGAAGGAGTTGGCGATCCTTCAACATATTCAGAAGCTATGTCCGGTGATGATTCTGGGAAATGGTTTATAGCCATGCAAGAGGAGGTGGAATCTCTTCACAAAAATAAAACGTGGGAATTGGTGAAACCGCCAAAGAACAAGAAGATTGTCGGTTGTAAATGGGTCTTCAAACGAAAAGATGGCATTCCGGGCGTTGAAGATGCTCGATACAAGGCACGATTGGTAGCTAAGGGCTATAGTCAGGTACAAGGAGTTGATTTTAATGATGCTTTCTCTCCTGTTGTTAAACATAGCTCTATTCGTGTTTTGCTTGCATTGGTTGCTATAAATGATTTGGAGTTGGAACAACTCGATGTCAAAACTGCCTTCTTAGATGGAGAACTTGAGGAGAAAATCTATATGCAACAACCTGAAGGTTTTGAAATCGAAGGCAAAGAAGACCATGTTTGCTTGTTGCAGAAATCACTATATGGGTTAAAGCAGTCTCCTCGACAGTGGTATAAGCGGTTTGATTCCTTCATGATTGGGCATGGTTATTTTAGGAGCCAATATGATAGTTGTGTTTATTTCACAAAACTTCCAAATGGCTCATTTGTTTATTTGTTACTCTATGTTGATGATATGCTTATTGCTGCCAAGGATATGTCTGATATCAACAGATTGAAAGCAGAGCTGAGCAGTGAATTCGAGATGAAAGATTTGGGAGCTGCCAAGAAGATTCTTGGTATGGAGATCTATAGAGATAGAGCTGCAGGAACACTTTGTTTAACTCAGAGAAGTTTTGTTGAAAAAGTGTTGGAGCGATTTGGCATGAAAAATGCTAAACCTGTAAGTACTTGCTGCTCATTTCAGACTTTCTGCTGATATGTGTCCATAGTCCAAAATGGATATTGAATATATGTCACATGTACCTTACTCTAGTGCGGTTGGTAGTATCATGTACGCGATGGTTTGTACTCGTCCTGACATTTCACATGCAGTCAGTGTAGTCAGTAGATATATGTCCAATCCTGGTAAAGATCATTGGAATGCCGTGAAATGGATTCTGAGATATTTAAGGGGTACTACTAATGCTTGTTTAAAATTTGGAAGGAGTGAGAATATGGTGGCAGGTTATGTTGATTCAGACTATGCGGGTGATCTTGACAGAAGAAGATCCATTACAGGTTATGTGTTTACTCTTGGTAGCAGTGCCATCAGTTGGAAAGCTACTTTACAGCCTACAGTTGCATTGTCCACTACAGAAGCAGAATATATGGCTATAGTTGAAGCTGTAAAAGAAGCTATTTGGCTACGAGGCTTGGTTGGTGAGCTCAGTTCAAATTCGCAGAAGATTGTCGTTCACTGTGATAGCCAAAGTGCTATATATTTGACGAAGGATAAGATGTTTCATGAAAGAACGAAACACATTGATGTGAAGTACCATTTTATTCGAGATGTTATTTCTGAAGGAAATATTACAGTTAGTAAAATTGGTACTGCAGATAATCCAGCCGACATGATGACGAAGCCTCTTCCAACAACTAAGTTCAAGCATTGCTTGAACTTGATCGGTATTAGCAATAAGTGAGCTAGCCCGAAAGGGCATTACGGCGAAGGAAGACTTTTGGCAAAATTTCAAATCAAGGTGGAGATTTGTATGAATGCTTTGAAATTAGTATGAATACTTTGAATTTCAATTCAAACCATGTTGAACTTTGAACACCAATTAAATTTGTCAAAGTTCACATTTATCCATTTTCTTTCCCTTTGTTCACACATTATTTTTCTTTGTATTCACACTCCAAAATTTGCCTATAAATACCATACATTGGCATAGGTTTTGGGCATTCTAGCAATTGATATTAGATTGCTAGTTTTGAGTGATATTCTCCAAGAGAGAATTGTGAGGTTTTGGGTGTATTGGGGTTAAGGGTTTTGAGTGTTATTTTCTCCATTCTTTTGTACCACTTTTGTCTCTCTAGTGGAATAATTTTCGGTCTCCCTCGCCCGTGGACTAGGCACACCGCCGAACCACGTAAATCCTTGTGTCATTTACTTTATTGTTCTTCTTTTATTTTGTTGTCAATTTATTTACCCAAATTAAATATTTCGTTCCGCTGCGGGGTTTTCCCTAACAAGACTCGTTGAAACTGAAGAGTCTGCAGATGTTGGAATAGTAGTGTAGCTCTGCGTATGAGTTAGCATTTCGAAGTGAAATCCAAACCGCATCCCTTACATGAGGAACTCTTTTCACAAATTCCTCCCTTGCTGGAAGTCCACATGAAAGCCATGATGCAAAATCAGCAATAGTCTGAGCATAGAAAGCGTTGCCTGTTTCCAGTGTTAGGTCAAGGAGGGAAGAACTAAGCTCCAAAATCATTTTCATCTGAAAGGATTCTTATTGCTGCTCCGCGCACATCTATCCTTGCATCATCATCAGCACTTAAGCTATTGCTATGGCGGACTATGATAGGATACCGAGTACCAGCCTGGAAGATCTTGTGTTCAGGCAATCCTTTGACGTTATCATAAATCTGTAAGTAACTCTTACCGCTAACACCGATTCGATGGAAGTATCTGGACTTAACCTTCAAAGTAGTGGCAACCAAATTTGCAGAGAGATTGCCAACAATCTTCTTATACTTGGTGTCCATTTCTTCTATTCTGTCATCCAAGGCATGCATTGTATTCTTGATCATCACCGGATTCTGAGACCTGATGTAATCACCGTCAGAAAATTAACTATTAATTTAAAATAATTATTAATTTAAAACAATTAAATGAAAAAAAGAATTGTTTTGAATTGTCAATTGATGATACACTACTTTGTAATTTGTAATTTGTATTATTGACAGATTTGTTTTTATAATTTGTAATAAAAACAAAATTGACCACCAAATTTGGTGGTCAAAGAAAGAATTAATTGTGTCAGTACAATTAATTAGTCGAAGCTTCATCCTTGGCTATAAAAGCCAAGGATGTCCATTTAGTTTGAATATTGTAAAAAAAGATAGGAAGGGAGTTAATAGAGAGATGAATGATGTAGAATGAGAGGAAGCATAATTGTGCCTTATGAATTTTGAGAGTTTATTTTAGAGGGTTGTCTAATTATTTTAGGGAGAGATAAAATTAGAAAGATAATTATTTTGGATATTTTTGGGAAATACCCGAGTGCTATTATTTTTGTTTTATCTCATTGTAACTCTAGAGAGTTTCTAGAGAACACCTTCTTGTAAACCTCATAAATTCAATAAAATTCTTATGTTTATTGCTTCCGCTAAATTGTCGCAATCTAGAAAAATTCACAACAATGTCATGATGAGAGTAATGGACCCCACACAGTGGGGAATTTGCAGCATGTGAAAGGGTATATGTTATTCTGTCCGAATGATTTTGGTGTGGACCAAATTTGGTTATTTCCTTTTTACAAAGGAATCGTTATCAATGTTTTAAAAACCAGATTAAATAAGAGTGTTGTTAAATATAGCCTCAATTTTCATTCCTAGTCTCGTGAAAGGACGAAAATACTTTTTGGGGTTTTAGGGTGGAAAATGGAGGAAAAAATCCTCTCTCGCAATGCGGGCGTGAGCTAATCACGCCTCACCTCGTGGTGAAGCATGTGTATGTCACGCCTCACCACTAGGTGAGGCGTCAGGCTATCACGCATCACCACTATGGTCTCGAATCGAGCGGTCGTCCTGCCTGGAACCCCGACCACCCATCTGCACGTCCGGGCAGAAACAGTTGGGATCTCGAGTGGCAGTCGATGGGCCGGAACACCGGAAAATACTCATATATCTACGATTGGAGGATGGTCAAACATCCGCAAATACCCGAGCACTCTCCTATGCTCACTATCCCCAACTGCCAATATAATGTGGCAAGTGTAGCAGACTCCCAAGAAAGTCCAGCTGCAACTCTAACACCGCCGTGAACCTCAATGAGATTGGAGAGCCTGATCCTATCGCCACTCTTGTCGACAAACAAGGTGGATCCGAACATAAGTCTCGCCACAGCATCAACAAAAACACCCCCTTCCAGTAATGTCGGGCTGGCGATAGCAACTCCTCCTGACTGACCCCGAACATCATCATACACATGGCATGTAGCCACTCAACACTGCCTGACTCGGAGACCATCTGACCGTGGACCAGGATACGCAGAATCTGCCATACATCATGCAGTAGAATACTATGTTGGTCCCGTGTGATTAGTTCCAAGGGGGGTTAGGAACTAATATAACTTTTTTCATTTTAACTGAGCTGACTTAATATAATTTCTTGAGTTTGTTAACTCAGCTTTGGTCAGCACGGCCGATTGTAGCGTAAGACAGCTTTAGTCAGAAGTTGACTAGAGCTATTTTACATATGAGTTGGGAATTGACACTTTTGTGGTCAGCTTCCAACTCAGCACTCTTATTTACTCAGTGTCAGTTTAAACAATTTATATGCTGAGTAAATATGACAAGCAACACATACAGATATATATATATATATATATATATATATATATATATTGAGAGAGAGTTAGAGATTACTCAGTACGACTTATCCTGGTTCGGCCTCTCCGCCTACGTCCAGTCCCCAGAATCCCTCCGGGCTTTTTAAATCCAATACTGAGCTCTTTAAAGGTAGAGCACAAACCGTTTACAAGGAAGTTGAATATGCAAGAGTATCGTCCTCTATTCGTCTACTCAACTCCTACTAAGTGCTATAACCAAACACCTAGATTTCTCTACAACTGAACACTTAACACCAAGTACTCAGCACAACACTCTCAATTTTACAATTGATATAAATTGTTCTTTTCGGATGAAGAACACTTTAGATGATTACAGAAAATCAATCTAGCTTTTACACAAGAATAGAAATTTGTTGTAAGATCTCTTTTGGTTTTTGTGTGCTTTGTATGTATGCTCTTTTTTCTTGTTGTATTCGGCTGATGATCCAAGAATGATCATGTCCTTTTATAGTTGAGGTATGAAACAGAAATGATTTGAATCTTGGATTTGTCCGTTGATCCAAACGGCTCCTTTTTTAGACAAGTTCTGGTTAGCTTCAGTTTTGCAGGCCAATCATGTCGTCTAAATTCGGCAGTCGTCATGTTTGTCTTCTTCTCGCAGGTTTCGTCTTTTTGTGCCAATTTGTCTTTTAGCAAAAGAACAGTTGACCCATGTATCTTGAAATTGGCTTTTGCGTAATTCCAAGGTTTCTATTATTAGTGCAGACAGTTGTCGAATCTTGTCTTTTAGCAAACGGTTCATTCGTGCTGTCCTGAAGATCACTCAACTTGACTTTGATAACCACTGTCTTCGATTGTTGCTAATACAAATATTGAGTTCTCTTTTAGTCAGCTTCCATGGTCAGCTTCGTTCTGCAAGACAGTTCTCAAAAAGACTTTTCTACTTTTGATACTGAGTTGCGTTCCACTCAACTTCGTTGATTTGTTTGATCTTTAGGCTTTTATTCTGAAGATCTTCTATTATGCTGAGTTACACTCCACTCAGCTTGTGTTGTATTCTCATGCTGACTTCGACCTGTCTTACTTTTTATTTCCATTTGTATTTATATATTTAATCAACATTGAACAAACATATTAGTACAATTAAATTAAAGCACTTAAATTTAATTGTTCCTTAATCATGGATTAACTTAAATAATTTTGTCAAATCAAAATCACGTGGAAAGGTGTTTCAACAAACTCTCCCATTTTGATGTTGGCAAAATACTTAATTGATAGAACTCAGTATTGAGATTCTCCATGATTGAAATTCTTTTTATGCTTCTGAAATTACTCCCCCGTAAGGGTTGCATATATTGACTTAACTTAACTCTAAACCTTTTAAGATTTAATTGAGTAGAATTAAGGCATGCTTATACTGACTTAGTTCAGTTCTAGACCTTCCAAGATTTAATTCAGATGAGCTTAGGTCAGCTTTCAGAAGAGGTCAATGTGTGGAATATGTTTTTACTCAGTTTTGATACATGGTTAGTTTGATATCAGAGTTATGAGAAAATATTATTAGAGCAGATGTATCAAGTCTTCATGTGTACTGAGTATATTCCTTTTTCTTTTGTTTGTTTGTTCAATTAAGTCAGATCAGCATAAAGCACAATACGTAAGTAAGCATCACATAAGATCAATCAATTTTGAATAAGAGATGCATAGTTTTATAGATAGTCAGCAAGACAAAATACGCCAGATAAGGAAAACACAAAAAAATACAAGTCAAGAATAAAAGCTAGCAAATCTAGCTAGACTATTTCTTCCTATTGACTTGGGCAGGATTGACTTTGCCTTTTCCCTTTTGTTGCTGCTGACTACCAGATGCTTCTCCTGTGTGCTGAGTTCTATCAGCTTGTTCTTTCTCCCCCGTTTTGCCAGCATCGGGTGGAGGAGGAACGAAGGTGTCGTTGAGAGCAGCACGAGTTAATCTTACGGAATACGCCTTAAGCCTTTTCGTGCTTTCCCATAGACCATCAAAAACTGGAACACCATCGTCCAAAGTAGAACCGGGAATTCTGATGGAGGCACTGAGCATACTCAAAATATATTCTTGGGATTTACCTACCCAAGTGATAGTGTCAGTCAGCATGGCATAAGCTTGATGGTACATCTTAAGCAAAGCCGAATCATAAAACTGACATTGAGCATTCGTGTGGCGCACATGTTTGTAGGTGGCTCGGGAGTATTGCAGCAGTTCGTTCATCTTGAGTTGGTCAGTTTCCATTTCTTCCTTACTCAAGTTGAGTAGGCGGAATGCCTCACTTATTTGCTCAATGGAACACTAGGACGAAGAGGAGATTAACTCATGAGTTTTTGTTTGCTCAATGTTGAGCTGGGCGAAAAGTTGATGAACCTCAGCGGAGGTTGCATACATTGAGTTCACAGCTGACAAGTTATTGAGTTGACCCTAGAGAGAGTTCATATGGTTTACCATTGTCAGCTGGAGTTCAGCCAGCTTTACTATAGATTCCTGCTTGGGCTGTTGAGATTGGAGAGATGTCATAACACTCAGAAGATCCTTAAGCCCTTTAATTTCAGTTAGAAGCTGAGTGACAGAAGAAAGTTGAGTTGGCTCAACATGATCAGACCCAGTGGCTTCGGCATTGGGTTGATGAATATCCTGAAGAAGTGCTTGAGCTTAGTCGGTGATTCGGCGTCCAGACTCAGTAGCATGCAAATCTGTGAAGGATTCATCACTATGTGGCCCAGATGCCGGAATATGAGTAGCACCAGATTGAGGAGGAGTTTGGTGCTGTCCAGAAGTAGATGTGCCAGCAAGGTCAGCGGCTAGACTTTTATTCAGATCACCAGTAAGAACTGACTGGTTAGCGTTCTACATTGAAGGATTAGGAAGAGGATGATCGGAAGAGTCATTGACTGGCTCAGTGTCAGCTGGAATTGGTGTTGGAGATTGAGGAATTTCAAAGCTGACATGAGCAGAATTTTCCTGCGCTGACTTAGAGATCTGACCAGCAGGAACTTCAAGCACTTGCTTGGTAAGAATTGGATTTTCTGGAGTCTTGGGATCGACTTGTTCCTCAGCTTGAGAAATAGAGGCTTGATTTTGCTGTAGTTCCCAAGTCCCAGTTTCATTAATCATGTCTATTTGATGATCTTCAAGGATTCTTGTAATGAGGGACCCCATCCTGAGTTTCCCAGTACTTCGTTGAAGTGCACTGATAGGGGTCAAAAACCCCTATCTTTGGGTACGGTTTTAGGACAGTTTTTAGCATTATTTCATGAATAAGCGAGCAATTCTCGCATTTATATGCTTTTGTGTGAGTTAGTTAGAAATTGGAAATGTTTTATTTACTTTTCGTTGTTTAGGCTCGTTTTCTGGTTATTTTAGGCAAATATGGCCAAAATAGCATGTATGTTAAAATTCCATTATCTTTTATAGCTAATTGATCCGCCAAAAGTCGCACCAAACGGAGTGTCTACTCAAAATGAGCGATTGGCGGGTCAATTTAGCCTCGGAACTAATGTTATTTGGAGTTTTCGTGCATGTGCAGGCTAAAGCAGGAACGAGTTCGGGTGAAAATCGCGTCTCGGGGACCCTCGGCAGTCGCTCGGTGAATTGAGCATCGGTGAGCAGTCCAGGCGGTGCTCGGCGCGCTGCTCGGCGAGCTGCCCAAGCGCTGCTCGGCGTGCAGCCCAGGCGCTGCTCGGCGCGCAGCCCAGGCGCTGCTCGACGCGCTGCCCAGGCGCTGCTCGGCGAGCTGCCCAGGCACTGCTCGGCCGAGCAGGCCTCTGGAGGCCAGCTCGCGATGAGCTGCCCAACTCGCTGAGCTGGCGCCTGCTCGGGCGAGCTGGCCTGTGGGAATCAGTCAAAAAACTGATTCCCGGCCCCACAAAGCCACGATTGGCCCCACGACTTCCTATTTGCAAAAGGACACGAATTAGGTCAGAAAGAGGGCCCGAACCGCGTCTATAAATAAGATTTTCCAATTGTAAATTAAACATCTTTCATTATTGTAATTTACTTTAGCCTTTCCCCCTTGGGAAATCCTCTCCACCTCTTCCATCTTCTCCAACCTCCATTGAAGAAGCTCCGAAGCTCCGCATCTCCACCGAGGATTATTCAAGGTCCGTCCTTAAGACCTAGGAAGCCGGCTGCAGAGTAGACAGGTTCCCTGAAAGGGATTTTCGTATCTCCTTTTATCTTTCCTTGTTTGTACTCTTTGATACAGTCTATGAATCCTAGGCTAATTGTATCCTGTGACATTGTTCTTCGCCTTTAATAATATTTTAGCTCTTATTTTGTTCTATGATTATTTGTTTAATCTTTGTCTTACGCTTTATTCAATTGGTTTAACTCATTCAAAAGCCCCAAAATCTAGTAGGCACATATTGTGAGCTGAATCTGACCTCGTCAGAGCCTAGGAGATTGACGACCTCTTAGTTGATTAAGCCCAAATTGCTGAGCCTTAGACCTAGTTTGGGCCTTACAAGGGAATCACGCACTAGGAACTTCAGGAGGGTAAGTAGGGTTAATCGCCTTGAATACAAGTGACTTAGATTAAGTTTTTAATCAATAGACCTAATAACCTAACTTCATTATTATCGTTCATACCATGTTCCTTCGGGTAATTGCATTAGTGAAAGATCACTTAGGAGTAGTATAACTTAATTAGGAGTAGTTTAACTTAATTAGGCGTAGAATAACTTAGTTAGAATTAGATAACTTAGCTAGGAGTAGTATAATTCAACCTAGGAGTAGATTAACTTAAACAAAACCAAACTCAAAACCCCCAAAGCCTAGATAACACCTGAGACCAAGTAGCTCGATACTTGTGGTAAATAAGTCATGTGGATTCGATACCTGGACTTTCCAGATTTATTACTTGATAACGACGGGGTACACTTATCCCTTAGTGAGCCTTCTCAACGGAAGGCGCATCATGCACCGATAAGAAACACCAGATGAAGCCCTGCTCGAAGTTTGAAGCTGATGATGCTGAGTTGATTTTAGGGAAGATAAAGTTAGTCAGGATGTAGTGAGCCATCTTTTGATTCTGACCCATACATGTGCTAGCTATTTCCCCTTTGTGGTCCTCCGGCTTACAGAACGTCACGGTGTGGTCAAGTTTCTCCTTTGTAGTCCTAAATTCTTTCCCTTTGGCTGGCAGTTTTAGCAAGGTTGCTAGATAAGATGGGGTAATCGTTATTTTTTGGCTTTTGACATGGGTTACCAGATGGTCAGCATCTTCTTCGTCAACACAGAGGTTGGAGTAGAATTCCCTTACCAACCTAGGGTAGGTTTTACCAGGAAGGGAGAAGAGTCTAGCCCATCCATTTTTCGAGATCCACTCACAGAACGGTTGCTCATCCGTTACGAAGCTTGGAGAGAACCACCGACAGTGAAGTACCTCATAGTTCTTAACACTTTTATAGACTTTAAGGAATATCTTTTCATTGGGCTGCTTGTCCTTATTTTTCTTCTTCTTTTTCGAAGAGGTTGCGAGGTCAGCTTGAGGGCTCTTGCTTGGAGTTTGGTCATGCTGACCTTGTCCTTGAGACTTGGTGGGAGTCTCGACATAATCCTGTTGAGCAGGAGATGGAGGATTTTCATCGGAGTGATTTCTGTCGTAATCACCACTGGAGATATTCTGAGAGTCCGACATGATTTTCTCAGAGATTTTCGAGAGGTTTTGGAATTTAGAGAGCGAGAGATTTGAATGCCAAGGATTTCGAAAAATTTTCAAGTGTAAAGAGGTAGAAGTGGGAATTCATCCACTATTTATAGGGATGTCGAATTGATCTGAATCGTAGGAATGGCGGTTTGACCTCGGGATAATCAACCGACAAAGATTCTGGCATTTATGACACAATCGGCGCATGCATCTGTTGGTCCCATGTGATTAGTTCCAAAGGGGGGGGTTAGGAACTAATGTAACTTTTTCGCTTAATTGTATACTGACTTCGTTATTTTGCGAGTTTGTCAACTCAGCTTTTGGTCAGCTTGGCCAGATATGCTATAAGACAGCTTTGGCCGGATATTGACTAAAGCTGTTTTATTTATAAGTTAGATATTGACACTCTTTGGAGGTCAGCTTCTAACTTAGCACTTGAGATTACTCAGAGTCAACTTTAAACCAATTTTATATGCTGAGTAAACTTCACATATAACACATGCACATATATATATTGAGAGAGAGTTTAGAGATTACTCAGTATCACTTATCCTGGTTCATTTTCTCTGCCTACGTCCAGTCCCCAGAGTCCTCCGGGCTTTTAGAATCCAATACTAAGCTCTTTAAAGGTAGAGCACAAACCAATTACAAGGCAGTTGAATATGCAAGAGTACCTTCCTCTATTCGTCTACTCAACTCCTACTAAGTGCTACAGCCCAGCACCTAGATTTCTCTACCACTGAATGTTTACAACCAAACACTCAACACTACACTCTCAATTTTACAATTGATAAACACTTGTTCCTTTTCAAATAAAGAACACTTTAGAAGATTACAAGTAATCACTCTAGCATTTACACAAGGAATGGAAGATGGGTGTAAGATCTCTTTTTGTATCTAAGTGCTTTTTGTATCTTTTCTCTCTTGTATTTTTCTTCTTGTAATTCCGGCAATGATCCAAGAGGTTTGATTGTCCTTTTATAGGAAAAATCTGTGTTGGATCATTTTGAAATGATCTAGCCGTTAATGTTAAAACGGCTCTTTTAGGGGACAGATTCTGGTCAGCTTCAGACTATTCCGGCCATTCCCTTCCTCTGCATTTCTTCAGACGTCAGGCTTGTCCTCTTGCGCCTGGCTTGTCTTTTTGTGTCAGTTGTCCTTTACCAATAATCCATTGACCCATACATCTCGGAATGTGTCTTCTGTGTATTTCCAAGGTTTCAATTATTAGTGCAGAGGGGCGGTAATCATTGTCTTTTAGCAAATGACTTTTTCATGCTGTCCTGAAGAATCACCCAGCTTCTACTTTGTCATCGGCAATTTTCTGGCTGAGTATATCTTTAGTCAGCTCAGCTTTGTGAGACAGTTGTTGTGGGTGTGTATGTCTTTGTCTTTTGATGCTAAGTTTGATTCCACTCAGCTTGATACTTTAGGCTTCTATGCTGACCTCTTCCTGTCTTACTTCTTATATTTATCTTTTATTTATATTTATACTCAACATTGAACAAACGGATTAGTACAATTAAAATAAAGCACATAAATTTAATTGTCTCTTAATCATGGATGATTTTGTCAAATCAAAATCTTGTGGAAAGGTGTTTCAACAAACTCCCCCATTTTGATGTTGGCAAAATGCATAATTATGGAACTCAGTTTTGAAATTCCCCATGATTGATTTATTTTTCATATTTCTAAAATTTCTCCCCCGTAAGGGTTGCATCTATTAATTTACCTCTTAAACCTGCCAAGATTTATTTGAGATAAACTAAGGATGTGTGTACTGACTAGATTTAGTTCTAATTTATTTTGAGTCTAGGTCAGCTTTCAGAAATGCTTGAATACTCAGTTTGATTTATTGTGTATACTGAGTATTTGTTTGTTCAATGTTTATGTTAATGTGTATTGACAAGCATGGCATTTGAACAGAATAAAAAACAGTTCATTGAATAAAATGAAACATACACATACACAGTACTTGTGCCCACAAAATAGATTTTTTAAACCAAAACTTAAATTTCACTTCTTCACACAGCCTTGCCTTTTCTTTTCTCATTCTACTGCCTTACCCTTTCCTTTCACTTTGCTTCCTGATGCACCTGTCTGTTGTTGAGTTCCAGGTTGAGTTCTCTCCCCCGTTTTGCCAGCATCGGGTTTGTAGACAAAGGTGTCATTTCTTGCAGCTGAGGATAGAACATTGGAATAGCGTTGTAAATGCTTCGTGCTCTCACTCAAGCCGTCTATTACAGGAACGCAATCATCTCGAACATTTCGAGGAACGGGGATGGATCCAGTGATCAGGTTGATAATACACTCATGGGACTTGCTAAGCCAAGTAAGGGAGCTGGTGATCTGAGCAAAGGATTGATGATACATCTTCAATAGGGCAGAGTCATAGAAGATGCGTTGAGCATTGTCATAGCGAGTGGCCTGCAAAATTCCTTGTGAAAGTTTATCATTGATGGGGTCAACATCCATCTGAGATTTGTTGATACTGAGAAGACTCACAGCTTCACTGAGTTGATCAATTGTACATTGAGAAGTGGAGGAAACTAGCTCTCGTGTATATGTAAGACCGGCAGTCAGCTTGGCAAAGCATCCCTACAACTCAGCAGATGTGGCATACTCAGGATTAGCCGTTGGCCCAAGGCTGGGTAGTTCTGCTCTCAGTTTGGCAAATTGTTGATCTAACTCAGCTGAAGTTGCATATCCTGGATTAGGGGCAGAGAGATTATTGATTTTACCTTCAAGGGAGTTCATGTGGTTTATCATCAGAAGGAATAACTCAGTCAGCTTGGCAATGTGATCTTGCTTAGGTTGCTGTGATTGGACGGTGGTCACAATACTGACAAGATCCTTGAGTCCCTTAATTTCCGTGAGAAGTTGAGTGATGGCAGAGATATTTGTGGACTCAAGATGAGCAAACCTAGCAGCATCAGAAGTGGTGAACTCCTGGAGAAGAGATTGAGCCGTTTCGATGATGCGACGGCCAGACTGAGTTGCACTAAGATAGGCATGTTGCTCAGTGGAAGTTGGCTCAGACGCAGGAATGGAGGTGGAGCTGGATGGTGGTGGAGTTGGCTGCTTACTAGCTTGAGCAATTGGGTCTTGATCAGGATGTTGAGTTTGAACAGGTGGATCCATAGCTTTCTCCCCATGTTGAGTGGCTGGATCTTCGAGCTCTTGCTCGGCAGGATTTGGATTTTGTGGAGTCTTGGCATGTTCCTCAGAGCGAGTAACAGAGGCTTGATTTTGCTCCGATTCCTTGGGAGGAGACTCAACAGGATGGGAAAAATACTTGAACTGGATTTTGGATGGATCCGTGATCTGCTCCAAAGATGGAGACTCAGCCAAGAGATCAAAAAGAGGGGTTTTGACAGCTTTCTTTTTCAGTCTTTTGAGGGACTTAGATTTTGGAGGTGAAGGGTCAATTTGAACATTTGCATCCTCAACCTCGGCTGCAACATTCAGATCTTCTCTTTGATGTTCCTCTTCTTCTTGTTCAACATGTGCCTCTTGATTTTGTTCAACATTATCCGACTCAGCATGATCTGTTTCTTCAGCATTAAGCTGAGTATCAACCTGTCTTTGTTCTTCTCCTTCTTTAGCTTGCTCAACTGGTGTTTTCTCAAGATCAATCCCAATGTTCTGAGTGCAATGAGATTTGGGTTTCACAACCCAATCAAGTGGATCAGCCTCAATAACTTTCAATCCAGAGCTTCGACTTTTCTTCCTCAGAGGTTGTTCTGGGGATTCTTCACTTTCTTCCTCGGGCTCAGTTCGCCCTTTCCTTTTCTCTACTGACTTAGGTGTAACCTGGGGTGGGTCAGCATCAACATTCTTTCCTCTAGTCATAGCCCTCTTCTTCCTGGGCACAGTTTCAATATCCTTTGCACAAGTGGCAAGTGTCTTTCTCTTCTTCTTTGCCTTAGGGGAATCGGCAGGAACTTCCTCTGGTTCAACTTCTGGCTCAGCATCATCTGCTGCTAGCTCAGTTTCAATTTCTTGCTCAGCATCATTTTCTTCCTCATCTTCCTCAACATCTTCACCTCCCTTTAGTGGTTGGTTGAACAATAACCCAGTTAGCAGAGCTGCGATTATTTCTGTTCCCAAGCTTTTAGTCTCAGTGATGGTCTCAATCTTGTGATCTTCAAGGATCTTGGTGATGAGAGAACCTAGTCGAAGTTTCTTACCTTCTCGTTGAAGTGCTCCCACAAAAAACACAGGCATATTCAGCGGACAATAGGTTAGCATGTGCCATATGAAGCACTGCTCAAAGTTGGAGGCAGACGAGGCTGAGTTGAGTTTAGGGAAGATGAAGTTTGTTAAGATGTAGTGCGCCATTTTATGGTTTTGCCCCATACTCGTGCTGGGTATTTCTCCTTTGTAATTTTTGGGTTTGCAAAAACCCTTCATCTGGTCAAGCTTTTCCGTTGACACCTTTTCTTTTGTTGTTCTGAACTCGGTTCCTTTGTTGGGTATGTTGAGTAAGTTTGCCAAGTAGGACGGAGTGATTACAATCTTGTGACCCTTAACGTGCGTTTCCAGATAGTCAGCATCGTCCTTATCAAAATGAACCGTTTGTGATACTGATAACCTAGTTCTTATCGAGGTGAATTCCTACCTTAGTATATGATAGTTGCTCAGTATATGTACCTACTCATGATATCACACCACATGTATGTCAACTCAGTATGAGGTGATTTTTCTACATTTTGAGCTCAGTAGTAGTTTATTTCACTCAGCATGGCAATCATACAACATTTACTCAGAAATTTATTGAAGGGGATTAGACATACCGATAGCTTCCCTTAGTATGTTGAATTTTTCACGTGCCAAGGTCTTGGTGAAGATATTTGCAAGCTGTTCATTTGTTGGTACATAGGTCAGCTTGATCTCATCTTTTAGTACGTGATCTCTAATGAAGTGATGCCTTATGCTGACATGCTTCATCCTGCTATGTTGGATTGGATTTTTGGACAGATCAATGGCACTCTTGTTGTCACATTTGATCTCTATTGTTTTAGTTTTCACACCATAATCCTCAAGCTGTTGCTTTATCCAGAGGACTTGAGCAACATAGCTTCCAGCAGCCACGTACTCAGCTTCAGTTGTAGACAGGGCCACAGATGATTGCTTCTTGCTGAACCAAGATACTAGACAGCTTCCAAGGAAATGACATCCTCCTGAAGTGCTCTTACGTTCTAGTTTATCTCGTCCATAGTCAGCATCAGTATATCCAATGAGTGTGAAGTCATTTGAAGTTGGATACCATAGACCTGCATCAACTGAACTCTGCAAATATCTAAAGATTCTTTTTACAGCTGTTAGATGAGATTCTCTGGGGTCAGCTTGATATCTCGCACAATAACATACTGAGTACTGTATATCCGGTCTACTAGCTGTGAGATAAAGTAATGAACCTATCATACCTCGATAGAGTTTAGTGTCTATTGACTTACTTTTCTCATCTTTGCATAGGACAGTATCAGTACCCATAGGGGTTGATATTGGTTTGCAGTCCATCATATTGAATTTCTTTAACATTTCCTTGGTGTACTTGGACTGGCTTATGAAGATGCCATTCTTACCTTGCTTGATTTGGAGTCCAAGGAAGAAGTTGAGTTCCCCCCCATCATGGACATCTCGAACTCAGTTTGCATCTGTTTGCTAAATTCTTTGCACAAAGATTCGTCAGTAGCACCAAATATTATATCATTTACATATATTTGTGCAAGTAGGGTATGTTTCCCCTTTTTCTTAATGAACAAGGTTGTGTCAGCTTTTCCCCTGACATAGTTCCTGGTTAGCAAGAAGTTGGTCAACCTCTCATACCAAGCTCTTGGCGCTTGTTTTAGGCCGTACAGGGCCTTTTTAAGTTTATAAACGTGGTTTGGAAATTTTGGATCTTCAAACCCAGGAGGTTGATTAACATATACCTCTTCGTTTATGAAACCATTAAGAAATGCACTTTTGACATCCATTTGGTATAACTTAAAGTTCATGAAACTGGCATAGGCACACAATATACGTATTACTTCTAACCTAGCAATAGGTGCAAATGTTTCCCCATAGTCAATTCCCTCTTGATGACTATAGCCTTGGGCTACAAGTCGAGCTTTGTTCCTTATCACATTTCCATGCTCATCTAGTTTGTTACTAAAAACCCACTTAGTTCCTATAGGCTTTTGATCCCTAGGTCTAGGCACTAAATCCCATACCTCATTTCTGGTGAATTGGTCGAGCTCTTCTTGCATGGCATTGATCCAATATTCATCGTGCTCAGCATCAGCAAAGTTCTTTGGTTCATGTATTGAGACGAACGCAACATTGCTGAGGTATTTCCTAAGCTGATCTCTGGTCATCAGCTTGTTGTCAGCAGCATCAAGAATGGACTTTTCTGAATGTCCTCTTGGGATTTTTATTTCTTTAGGCAATGTTGAGTCGTTTGGAATAGGTGTTTCTATAATCTCTACAGGAATAGATTGGTCAGTAAATGTTATTTCAACTTCTTGCTTACCTTTGGTCAGCCCTTGTATTGATGATTCAGAGGCTCCATTCTGATCAGCGGAAGCTGAGCTTGGTTCATCTTCTGTGAGTTGAGTTGTCTTTCTTGTTGGATTAGCTTCATCGAACTCAACATGAACAGACTCTTCTACAACCTGAGTTCGTTTATTATAGACTCTATATGCTTTACTGTTTGTTGAGTACCCTAAGAAGACCGTTTCGTCAGCTTTAGCATCAAATTTTGCAAGATTGTCCTTTGTATTGAGTATGAAACATTTACATCCAAAAGCACGAAAGTAACCAATGTTGGGCTTTCGTCCTTTCCAAAGTTCATATGGGGTTTTCTTAAGTATAGGTCTTACTAGAGCCCTATTCAGTATATAGCATGCTGTGTGGACAACTTCACCCCAGAAGTACTTTGGAAGCCTATTTTCACTCAGCATGGTTCTAGCAATTTCGACAATTGTTCTGTTCTTCCTTTCAACAACCCCATTCTGTTGAGGTGTTCTAGGAGCAGAGAAATTGTGGTCAATACTACTAGTTTCACAGAATTCATCAAACTGTTGCTTTTTGAATTCTCCACCATTGTCGCTTCTAATATGAGCTACTTTTAGGTCTTTGTCAATTTCAAGCTTTCTAATAAGTGTAGTGAACATCTCAAAAGTTTCATCCTTGCTACTCAGCAAGATGATCCAAGTGTACCGAGAGAAATCATCTACAATGACCAAGGAAAATTTCTTACCTCCGAGATTGAGTGGCTGGATAGGTCCGAAAAGATCCAAGTGTAGTAATTCCAACGGTCTCTTGGTTGAGACAATATTTTTACTTTGAAATGACTTTTTGGTTTGTTTCCCTTGCTGACAAGCTTTACATAATTGATCTTTCTCAAATTTCAATTTGGGTAATCCCTCAACTAATTGCTTTCTAGCTAATTTGGCAAGAAGATCCATGCTGACATGCCCAAGTCTTCTATGCCATAGCCAAGAGTTATCCTCTTTAGACACTAAGCATATGTTTTTGGAAAACTGTTTTTCTAAATTTAGCATGTAAACATTATCTACATGAGGGGCAGTTAAAATCAATTCATTTGTGTTTGTTGAAACACCTTTTCCACAAGATTTTGATTTGACAAAATCATCCATGATTAAAAGGCAAGTAAATTTAGATGCTTTGATTTAATTGTACTAATATGTTTGTTAAATATTGAGTGCAAAAATATATAAAGTAAAGACAGGACAAAAGTCAGCACAAACAAAGTTGAGTAGAACTGAACTCCGTATGACAGAATGAAAGCTGAGTGGAGTAGGACTCAGAAGCAAAACGAGGCTGACTAAAGTTGAAGACTTCTTCAGGAGAGGTTAAACAGAACGGAGCTGACCTAGAAGGAACTCAGCATGAACGTTGAATATTCGAAGAGAACAAACGAAGCTGAGTGACAGTCAGGACATCATGAAGAATCCGTTCACTAAAGGACAAAGTCTGCCAATCTTCTGCACCAATAATTGGAACCTCGAAGACACCTAAAAGACTAATTACAAGAGTCATGGGACGTTGGATTATTGGAAACAGACAACTGGCACAAAAAGACAAGCCAGACGCAAGAAGACAAAACTGTCGCCTGAAGAAAACAGTGAAAGGGAATGGCGGAGCAGTCTGAAGACTAACCAGAAATTGTTCCCCTAAAGAGCCGTTTTGGTGTTAACGGTAACAACAATTCAAAGGATCCAAATCTGCAATTTCCTTCTATAAAAGGACAATGAAGAACCTTGGATCAGAACCGAAGCATCAAGAGAAAAATACAAAGAGAGAAAATCTTGAAAGCACTCAAATACAAAAGGATCTTACACCCACTTTTCTATTCTCTATGTAAATGCTAGATTGATTGTTGTGTAATCATCTAAAGTGTTCTTTAGCATAAAAAGAACAAGTGTGTGATCAATAGGAATATTGAGAGTGTTAAGCTGAGTGCTTGGTTGTAAGCATTCAGTGGTAGAGAAATCTAGGTGCTGGGTTGTAGCACTTAGTAGGAGTTGAGTAGACGAATAGAGGAAGGTACTCTTGCATATTCAACTGCCTTGTAATTGGTTTGTGCTCTACCGTTAAAAAGCTCAGTATTGGATTCAAAAAGCCCGGAGGACTCTAGGGACTGGACGTAGGCAGAGAGGCCGAACCAGGATAAGTGATACTGAGTAATCTCTGAACTCTCTCTTATATTGTATGTGTTGTTTGCTAAATTTACTCAGCATATAAATTGGCTAAGCTGACCTTGAGTAAATAAGTGGTGCTGAGTTAGAAGCTGACCTCCAAGAGTGTCAATTCTCAACTCACGAGAAAACAACTTTAGTCAACATCTGACTAAAGCTGTCTTCAAACATATCTCACCAAGCTGACCAAAAGCAGAGTTAATAAACTCTCCAAATTACTTCCAGTCAGCTTAATTAAAACGCGAAAAAGTTATATTAGTTCCTAACCCCCCCCCTTGGAACTAATTGTCAGGGACCAACAAGTGGTATCAGAGCCTAAGCTCACTACTCAAAGATTTAGCAATCTTGAGCTGATCCCTAAAAATGGGTGAGAATAGCACTCGGTTCCTTCCAGGAAACCAAACAACACAGATACTCCCTGAGGGACTATCAATCACTAGACCTCCCCTATTCTTTGGATCTAATTATACATTTTGGAAGAATAAGATGAAGAACTTTATTCAAGCCACAAACATGAGTGCATGGCTTGCAATAGTTCAAGGTCCACATATACCTTATAAAACTATTGATAATGAGAAAGTTATCAAAAGTGAAACTGAGTGGACAGAGGATGACCTCAGAAAATTATAAAATAATGCTTCGGCTATCAATATGCTTCACTGTGCGTTAGATGCTGCAGAATACAATAAGATTTCAGGTTGTGAGTCAGCACAGGAGATCTGGAAGAAGTTGGAAGTGACCTATGAAGGCACTAGCAAGGTCAAGGAATCCAAAGTGAACCAACACATGCGATTGTATGAGCTATTTGAGATGAATGAGAATGAAGACATCTCAGAAATGAACGCAAGGTTCACAAATATTATAAATGAGCTAAAAAGGCTTGGAAAGAACTTCACTGAAGAGGAACATGTGAAGAAAATTCTGAGAAGTCTGCCTAAGAGTTGGCAAGCAAAGAAAACAGCCGTAGAAGAAGCTCAAGACTTGACTACCTATAAATATGATGAGCTGATCGGATCCCTGCTGACCCATGAAATCTTTATGAAAAACTTTGAAGCCAAAGAGAAAGAAAAATCAGAAGATAAGAAACAAAAGTCACTTATCATGAAAGCTGACTCGACTGAAGCTGAGTCAACTGATGATGAGGAAATAGCCATGTTCACCAGAAAAATGAAGAAGCTGTTCAGAAGGAATGATAGAAACGGCAAAAGGTCATTTAGAAGAAATGATAAGTATAAAGTTGAGTCAAGTGACAAGTACAAGAAGGACAGCTCGAAGTCTGTCACATGTTTTGAGTGTCATCAAACCAGGCACATCAAGTCAAGCTGTCCCAACCTCAAGAAAGAGAAGAAGGGAAGCAAAAAGGCTATGGTAGCCACATGGAGTGACAGTGATAAGTCAACATCATCTGAAGCTGAGCAAAATGAAACAGCCAACATATGTTTTATGGCAGATGATGGAGCTGACCAATCCCAATCTGAGCAAGCTGACCTTTCTGATGAAACTGACCAAGAAAATCACAACAATGAGGTAACATCCTTACTTTTGCTTAGAAACGAAATGGTAAATGCCCTGAGTGACTTATATACACTAACTAAGAAGTGTAACAAAAAGATTAAGGCACTCAGCAAGCGTTGTGATGAGATTGAAGAGGTCAAGCTAAGTGACCTCCGATATCTTCTCCAGGACAACTCTGACTTGCATACCAACATGCAAATCTTACATAAGTTTGTCACGGAGGTTCAATCTGAGTCAAAGAAACTTAGAAAGGATATCACAACATTACAAAGTCAAGGGAAGGGCTAAAAAAGAAATAAACCCCATGCTGGGTACGCAAATACCAGTCAGCATAAGCAATTTACTCAATGTGAGTGTTGTGGAAAAATGGGACACACAAAGGATGTGTGCTGGCATAACAAGCGGATTGTCCAATGTGACTTCTGTGGAAGAAAAGGGCATACCACAAAAGTATGTTGGCATGCTCAACACAATAATGCTGACCATACTCAGTTCAACCCACAAAGGGTACCTTTTTGTGATTTCTGTGGTAAGCCAGGCCACACCACAAAAGTATGCCGTCACAAGTTAAAATATGATTTTGCACCTGTTTATACTAACAAGAAAGGACCCAAAAGGAATTGGGTACCTAAAAATGAATAGTTTAAACTGCAGGTCAGCTTGACATGCGTGGAGAAGTCAAAACTATGGTATATAGACAGCGCATGCTCAAGGCACATGACAGGTGATGAAACTCAGTTCATCACACTAGAGCTTAAACGAGGTGGAAGTGTAAGCTTCGGAGACAACAAGAAGGGTAAGATAGTCGGCTCAGGTACTATCGGAGGTAACCCAACCATTGAGTCTGTCTCCTTAGTTAAAGGTCTTAAATACAATCTGCTGAGTGTAGCTCAGCTTTGCAAGAGCGGCAGAAAGGTTGTATTTGATGATACTAAGTGTCAAATACTTGAGGGAAATACAAATGAATTGATTTTAACTGCCCCTCGTGTAGAAAATGTATATATGTTAAACTTAGAAAAACAGTTTTCTAAAAACATATGCTTAGTGTCTAAAGAGGACAACTCCTGGCTATGGCATAAAAGACTTGGGCATGTCAGCATGGACCTTCTTGCTAAATTAGCTAGAAAGCAATTAGTTGAGGGATTACCCAAATTAAAATTTGAAAAAGATCAACTGTGTAAAGCCTGTCAGCAAGTCAAACAAACTAAAAAGTCATTTCATAGCAAAAATATTGTCTCAACCAAAAGACCATTGGAATTACTACACTTGGATCTTTTTGGACCTATCCAGCCACTCAGCTTGGGAGGTAAGAAATTTTCCTTGGTTATTGTAGATGATTTCTCTCGGTACACTTGGATCATTTGCTGAGTAGCAAGGATGAAACCTTTGAGATGTTTACCACATTGATCAAAAAGCTTGAAAATGACAAAGACCTAAGAGTAGCTCACATTAGAAGCGACAATGGTGGAGAATTCAAAAACCAACAGTTTGATGAATTCTGTGAAACCAGCGGTATTGACCACAACTTCTCTGCTCCTAGAACACCTCAACAAAATGGGGTCGTTGAAAGGAAAAATAGAACCATTGTCGAAATAGCTAGGACAATGCTGAGTGAAAATAGGCTTCCAAAGTACTTCTAGGGTGAAGTTGTTCACACGGCATGTTACATACTGAATAGGGCTCTAGTTAGACCTATACTTAAGAAAACCCCATATGAGCTTTGGAAAGGACGAAAGCCCAACATTGGATACTTTCGTGCCTTTGGGTGTAAATGCTTTATACTCAATACAAAAGACAACCTTGCTAAATTTGATGCTAAAGCTGACGAGGCGATCTTTTTAGGGTACTCAACAAACAGTAAAGCATATAGAGTATTTAATAAAAGAACTCAGGTTGTAGAAGAGTCTGTACATGTTGAGTTCGATGAAACTGACCCTACAAGTAAGTCAGCTCAGCCTGAAGAAGATGAACCAGGCTCAGCTTCCGCTGATCAACTAGAAGCCTCTGTGTCATCTATACAGGAGCTGACCCAAGGTAAGCAAGAAATTGAAATATCATTTGCTGACCAATCTACTCCTGTAGAGATTGTAGAAACCCCTCTTCCAAACGACTCAACATTGCCCAAGGAAATAAAGATCCCAAGAGGACATACAGAACAAGCCATTCTTGATGCCGCCAACAACAAATTAATGACCAGAGATCAGCTTAGAAAATACCTCAGCAATGTTGCATTCGTCTCAATACATGAGCCAAAGAACTTTGCCGATGTTGAGCAAGATGAATATTGGATCAATGCTATGCAAGAAGAGCTTGATCAATTCACCAGAAATGAGGTATGGGATTTAGTACCTAAACCTAGGAATCAAAAGCCCATAGGAACCAAGTGGGTCTTTAGAAATAAGCTAGATGAGCATGAAAATGTGATTAGAAACAAAGCTCGACTTGTAGCCCAAGGCTATAGTCAGCAAGAGGGTATAGACTATGGAGAAACATTCGCTCCTGTTGCTAGATTAGAAGCTATACGTATATTGTGTGCCTATGCCAGTTACATGAACTTCAAACTATACCAAATGGATGTAAAAAGTGCGTTTCTTAATGGCTTTATAAACGAAGAGGTATATGTTAATCAACCTCCTGGGTTTGAAGATTCAAAATTTCCAAACCACGTTTATAAACTCAAAAAGGCCCTGTACGGCCTAAAGCAAGCTCCAAGAGCTTGGTATGAAAGGTTGACCAACTTCCTGCTGACTAGGAACTATGTCAGGGGAAAAGCTGACACAACCTTGTTCATTAAGAAAAAGGGTAAACATACCCTACTTGCACAAATATATGTAGATGATATAATATTTGGTGCTACTGACTATTCTTTGTGCAAAGAATTTAGCCAACAGATGCAAACTGAGTTTGAGATGTCAATGATGGGTAAACTCAACTTCTTCCTTGGACTTCAAATCAAGCAAGGTAAGAATGGCATCTTTATAAGTCAGTCTAAGTACACCAAGGAAATGTTAAAGAAATTCAGCATGGTAGATTGCAAACCAATATCAACCCCCATGGGTACTGATACTGTCCTATGCAAGGATGAGAAGAGTAAGTCAGTTGATAGTAAGCTCTATCGAGGTATGATAGGTTCTTTACTCTATCTCACTGCTAGTAGACCAGATATTCAATACTCAGTATGCTATTGTGCTAGATATCAAGCTAACCCCAGGGAATCTCATCTAACTGCTGTAAAAAGAATTTTTAGATACTTGCAAGGCTCAGTTGATGCAGGTCTATGGTATCCAACCTCAAATGACTTCACACTTATTGGATATACTGATGCTGACTATGGACGAGATAAGCTAGAATGGAAGAGTACTTCGGGAGGATGCCATTTTCTCGGAAGCTGCCTAGTATCTTGGTTCAGCAAGAAGCAATCATTCGTAGCCCTATCTACAACTGAAGCTAAGTACGTGGCTGCTGGAAGCTGTGTTGCTCAAGTCCTATGGATAAAGCAACAGCTTGAGGATTATGGAGTCAAAACAAAAACAATAAAGATCAAATGTGACAACAAAAGTGCCATTGATCTATCAAAGAACCCAGTCCAACACAGCAGGATGAAGCATGTTAGCATAAGGCATCACTTCATCAGAGATCATGTACTAAAAGATGAGATCAAGCTGACCTATGTGCCAACAAATGATCAGCTGGCAGATATCTTCACAAAGCCCTTGGCACGAGAACAATTCAACACACTAAAGGCAGCAATTGGTATGTCAAATCCACTCTAACTAAATCTGTATCGAATAATTGCCATATGAGTGGAACTTTGAATGATTGTGCAAATGCCATGTTGAGTAAAATATCTACTCCTTACTAAGTTTGAAAATGAAAAAGCCACCCTATGCTGAATTGACATATATATTGAGTGATGATACTGAGTAGGCATAAAAGCTGAGTAAACATCCTATGCTGAGTAGATAAACATATTGAGTAATCACTCTATGCTGAGTAAATACACATGCTGAGTGAGCAACGTATGTTGAGTTAATTAGAGATAGAGAAATTATCCTCACAAAAGTTAGGCACTCAATATCGTGTATGCTTCGAATTCTAGCAAAACCTAGTAAAAACCCACTCGCGTAAAAAGAACCTACACGTGTAACCTCTGGCACCTTGGGAAGACGCACATTAAATCCCATGCACCGAAGATGTCATAAATGACAGAATTTTTGTCGGTTGAACGTCCCTAGGTAAAAACGGCTAGTTAATGATTAAGGGCCGCCGTAAATTTATATAAAAAGTGGAAGAATCCCCACTCTTTATTCCTTACCCCTGTAATCTCCTGAAATCGAACCTCTTTCTCTCTCTAAGAACCTCAAAACCTTCAAAAATGGCTCATAGCAAAAACAAAACCCCTAAAACTCAAACTACAGACAAACCCACTGACCACGCGGGTCCTTCGACGGAAATAGAAAGGAAAATGATCAAGGTACACTCAAAGGTCAACAATCTGGAGGTTTTAAAATGCCGATGGTTTTCTCCAAGTTTTGTCTCGTCTGAGAAACCATTCTGTAAATGGATCGAGAAGAACAAGTGGAAATGTCTCTTCTCTCTTTTAGGAACAACCTATCCCAGGTTAGTACGGGAATTCTACTCGAATCTACGTGTTGATGCAGATGATTCTGACTATTTGGAGACCACTGTTAAAGGTCAGAAAATCATCATAACCCCTGCCTATCTAGCCACATTACTAGATTTACCAGACGAAGGAATTCAATTTAGAACGACAAAGGAGAAAATGCCAAAAGACACAACTGAGAAACTTAAGGGGTTCTGTAAACCCAAAGATCATAAGGGTGAAATACCCAGCACCTGTATGGGTAAAGAACAAAAGATGGTCCACTTCATGCTGACCAACTTTATCTTCCCCAAACTGAGCTCAGCTTCATCCGCATCAAATTTCGAACAGTGCTTCATCTGGCACATGTTGACCTGCACTCCGTTCAATCTTCCCGTCTTTCTGGTTGGAGCGTTTCAACGAAGTGGTAAGAAACTCCGCTTGGTCTCTCTCATTACAAAAATTATACAGGACAAGAAAATAGAGACGGTGAATGAAACAAGTACATTGGGAAGTGAAATCACTGCAGTTCTACTGGATGGACTGTTATACAATCAACCTTTGAAGGGATATGAAGGAGCTGGAGATGCTGAAGAAGATGAAAAAGCTGAGCAACCAGAAACTGAGCTTGAAGCTGAGCCTGTAAAAGATGTTGAGGCTCATGCTGAGTCACCTGAGATAGCTCAGCCTGAGGGAAGGAAGAAGAGAAAGGCTGTAGAAACCTGCTCAAAAGACATTCATGCTGTCCCAAAGAAAGTAAGGCTTTCATCAAAAGAAAAAGCTAAAACTGACAAGGCTAAGGAGCAAGCTGAGTTAGCTGAGAAAAGAAAAAGGCAAGAAGAGCCGGAGGATGAGGAAGAAGAAACTTCAGAATCCCCTTTAAAGAAAAGGAAAAAGGGGAACTCCTTAAAAATAGTGGAAGCTGTCCCACTAGCCCGTGCTCAACCTGAAGGTCATGGAACTGACCGAGAAAAGGAAGCTGTAGAAGAAACTGAGCAACATGTTGAGCACCAAGAAGCTAATACTGAGCAGGAAGAATCTCCAAATGTTGAGAAATCTCAGGATGATGCTGAGCAGAGAAAAAGAGAAAGTAATGCTGTTGAGGGTCCTATTGAGCAACTTGTCGAAGAGGAAACAGTCGCTACTGAGTCGAGTGAAGGTATTCGAACTGACCATTCACCGCCAAGAGCTGAGACACGGCGAAGACTAAAAAAGAAAGCACAAAAGCAAATTGATCTCATGGACGACTTTCCCATTGATGAGCTTGAAACTGACCTCTCTAAAATCCAGTTCCAGTACTTCTCTAATGAGACTGAGTCACCACCAGAAAATCCAGTGGAAAAACAAGCCTCTATTACTCAGGATGAGGAACAAGCCAAAAACCCTGCAGATCCAATTCAAGCTGCTCAAAGTGACACACTTCCTGTCTCCACTTTGACTTTTCAAGCTGAGCAGATTAACTTATCTAATCAAACTCCACCTCCAACACAACATGTTGATGACTCAGCTCATCCGATCAATCAAAGTCCAGGTACAAATCAAGGTACTCAATCTGGCAGAGAACCAACTCCTCCATCACCATCAAACTCAGTCCCAACCTCTGAGTCTAATGCTGCTAAATTTGCATACTTGAATGCTACTGAGTTTGGCCGACGTGTCATTGCTTCTGCTCAGTCCCTGCTTCAAGATTTACACACTACTCAAGCTGATGGTCACCAATCTACTCAAGCTGAGTCTTCCCACCTGTCAGGTATTACTTAGCTTCTGAATGAACTTCGAGGACTAAAGGATCTGGTCAGTGTTATCACTGCGGTTCAAACTCAGCAACCGAATCAAGGGCAAATAGCAAAACTGACTGAACTGGTGCTTACCATGGCCACCCATATGAACTCGCTTGAAGGCAAAATTCACCAACTGTCAAAAGTCAATCCAGGATATGTCACTTCCACTGAGCTTCAAAGCTATTTTGCTAAGCTAACAGCGGAACTGACCACCTCTAGTGCAACTGCCAATCCTGAGTCTGCTATGTCTGCTGAATTGCAAGACTGCTTTGCCAAGCTGAATGCTGAGCTGACCAAATCAAGTCCACCCGGCAATGCTGAGTTTGCCACCTCTGCTGAACTTCAACAATGCTTCACTAAGCTTCATACTGAGCTGACCAGCACACGTGACTTAGTATCCTCCTCTTCTCAGTGTACTATTGACCAATTAAGTGAAGCAGTCAGACTACTCAACATCGACAGAGCCCAGATGGATGTTGATCCCATCTCCAACACTGAACTCATGAGCTTTTCACAAGCTATCATGAAGGCAATGCACATCAACAATGGCCAGCGCATGTTTTATGATTCTGCTCTACTGAAACTGTTCCATCAAGCTTTTGGACAGATCACAGGCTCACTCACCTGCCTGAGCAAATCTCATGAATGCCTCCTCAGCATGATCAGTAGCTCTCTTCGGGTTCCTAGGCATATCCAGGACGATAGTGTCCCAGTTATTGATGGCTTGGGTGAAAGGACCAAAAGGCTTCAGCGCTACTCCCATTATCTCTCCTCTGCAGCACGAAATGAAACTTTCCTCTACAAACCCGATGATGGCAAAACGGGGGAGACAAGTCAAGGAGGAACTCAGCGTCAAGGAGGAACTCAGCCTCAGCCTGCAGTTAATGCTTCTGGAAGCAAAGAGAAAGAGAAAGGAAAAGGAATTGCTCACGCTGATCACTCAACTCAGAAAAAGAAGAAGTAGAACTTGCTTAGTCAATGTCTAAAAACTTATCCCATTATCCTGTCTTTGAATGTTGTTTAGGTCAATGTGCTTTTTTATTGTTTCAGTCAATATGCCTTCTTGTTGTTTAGATCAATATAACAAGTATTAGTTTCCTTCCTGACCTGACTAATAAAATTTGAACAAACAAATCAAGAAGTTAAAAACACTCAGTATACATTAACACTAAAACAACTTATGCAATAAACTGAGAAACAACATACTTCTAATATTTTTGAAAAACTGACTTCAATCCAGACTAGCTCAAAACTAAAACTGAGTCAGTATATACAAATGTCTTAAGTCTAATTAGATCTTGGAAGGTTTAGAATTAAGTTAAGACAATATGTGTGCAACCCTTACGGGGGAGTCATTTCAAAAATATCAATCATGGGGTAACTTATAACTGAGTTCCATAATTATGTATTTTGCCAACATCAAAATGGGGGAGTTTGTTGAAACACCTTTTCCACAAGATTTTGATTTGACAAAATCATCCATGATTAAAAGGCAATTAAATTTAGATGCTTTGATTTAATTGTACTAATATGTTTGTTAAATATTGAGTGCAAAAATATATAAAGTAAAGACAGGACAAAAGTCAGCACAAACAAAGCTGAGTAGAACTGAACTCAGTATGACAGAATGAAAGCTGAGTGGAGTAGGACTCATAAGCAAAACGAGGCTGACTAAAGTTGAAGACTTCTTCAGGAGAGGTTAAACAGAACGGAGCTGACCTAGAAGGAACTCAGCATGAACGTTGAATATTCGAAGAGAACAAACGAAGCTGAGTGACAGTCAGGACAGCATGAAGAATCCGTTCACTAAAGGACAAAGTCTGCCAATCTTCTGCACCAATAATTGGAACCTCGAAGACACCTAAAAGACTAATTACAAGAGTCATGGGACGTTGGATTATTGGAAACAGACAACTGGCACAAAAAGACAAGCCAGACGCAAGAAGACAAAACTGTCGCCTGAAGAAAACAGTGAAAGGGAATGGCGGAGCAGTCTGAAGACTAACCAGAAATTGTTCCCCTAAAGAGCCGTTTTGGTGTTAACGGTAACAACAATTCAAAGGATCCAAATCTGCAATTTCCTTCTATAAAAGGACAATGAAGAACCTTGGATCGGAACCGAAGCATCAAGAGAAAAATACAAAGAGAGAAAATCTTGAAAGCACTCAAATACAAAAGGATCTTACACCCACTTTTCTATTCTCTGTGTAAATGCTAGATTGATTGTTGTGTAATCATCTAAAGTGTTCTTTAGCATAAAAAGAACAAGTGTGTGATCAATAGGAATATTGAGAGTGTTAAGCTGAGTGCTTGGTTGTAAGCATTCAGTGGTAGAGAAATCTAGGTGCTGGGTTGTAGCACTTAGTAGGAGTTGAGTAGACGAATAGAGGAAGGTACTCTTGCATATTCAACTGCCTTGTAATTGGTTTGTGCTCTACCGTTAAAGAGCTCAGTATTGGATTCAAAAATCCCGGAGGACTCTGGGGACTAGACGTAGGCAGAGAGGCCGAACCAGGATAAGTGATACTGAGTAATCTCTGAACTCTCTCTTATATTGTATGTGTTGTTTGCTAAATTTACTCAGCATATAAATTGGCTAAGCTGACCTTGAGTAAATAAGTGGTGCTGAGTTAGAAGCTGACCTCCAAGAGTGTCAATTCTCAACTCACGAGAAAACAACTTTAGTCAACATCTGACTAAAGCTGTCTTCAAACATATCTCACCAAGCTGACCAAAAGCAGAGTTAATAAACTCTCCAAATTACTTCGAGTCAGCTTAATTAAAACGTGAAAAAGTTATATTAGTTCCTAACCCCCCCTTGGAACTAATTGTCAGGGACCAACAGTGTTCCCTTCGAGTATTTGACACTTAGTATCATCGAATACAACCTTTCTGCCGCTCATGCAAAGCTGAGCTACACTCAGTAGGTTGTATTTGAGACCTTTGACTAAGGAGACAGACTCAATAGTTGGGTTACCTCCGATAGTACCTGAGCCGACTATCTTACCCTTCTTATTGTCTCTAAAGCTTACACTTCCACCTCGTTTAAGGTCTAGTGTGATGAATTGTGTTTCATCACCTGTCATGTGTCTTGAGCATGCGCTGTCTATATACCACAACTTTGACTTCTCTACGCATGTCAAGCTAACCTGCATTTTAAACTATTCATTTTTAGGTACCCAATTCTTTTTGGGTCCTTTCTTGTTAGTGTAAATAGGTGCAAAATCATACTTTAATTTGTGACGACATACTTTTATAGTGTGGCCTGGCTTACCACAAAAGTCACAAAATTTTACCCTTTGGGGGTTGTACTGAGTGCGGTCAGCATTGTTGTGCTGTGCATGCCAGCATACCTTTGTGGAATGTCCTTTTCTTCCGCAGAAGTCACATTGGACAACACGCTTGTTATGCCAGCACACTTCTTTTGTGTGCCCCCTTTTTCCGCAACATTCACATTGAGTGACTTGCTTATGCTGACTAGTACTTGCGTACTCAGTATGGGGTTTATTTCTTCTTGAGCCTTTTGTTTGACTCTGTAAGATTGTGACATCCTTTCTAAGTTTCAATGACTCAGATTGAACCTCTGTGACAAGCTTATGCATTATTTGCAAGTTGGTATGTAGATCTGAGTTGTCCTGGAGAAGATATCGGAGGTCACTTAGCTTGACCTCTTCAATCTCGTCACATCGCCTGCTGAGTGATTTGATTTTCTTGTTGCATTTTTTAGTTAGTGCATATAAATCACTCAAGGCATTTACCATTTCATTTCTAAGCAAAAGTAGGGATGTTACCTCATTGTTGTGTTCCTCCTGGTCAGTTTCATTAGAGAGGTCAGCTTGCTCAGATTGAGATTGGTCAGCTCCATCATCTGCCATGAAGCATATATTGGCAGTTTCATTTTGCTCAGTTTCGGATGATGTTGACTCGTCACTGTCACTCCATGTTGCTACCATTGCCTTCTTGTATCCCTTATCTCTTTTTAGGTTTGGGCAGCTTGACTTGATGTGCCCGGTTTGGTGGCACTAAAAACATGTGACAGACTTGGAGCTGTCCTTCTTATATTTTTCACTGGACTCAGCTTTGTATCTGTCACCTCTTTTGTATGGCCTTTTGCTGTTACTGTCATTTCTTCTGAAAAGCTTCTTCATCTTTCTAGTGAACATGGCTATTTCCTCATCATCAGTTGACTCAGCTTCTGTGGAGTCAGCTTTCATCACTAGAGATTTTTGTTTCTTATCTTCAGATTTTTCTTTTGCCTCAAAATTTTTCATAGAGATCTCATGGGTCAGCAGGGATCCGATTAGCTCATCGTATTTGTAGGTAGTCAAGTCCTGAGCTTCTTCTACAGGTGTTTTCTTTGCTTGCCAACTCTTAGGTAGACTTCTCAGGATTTTCTTCACCTGTTCCTCTTCAGTGAAGTTCTTTCCAAGTCTTTTGAGCTCATTTATGATGTTGGTGAATCTTGAGTTCATTTCTGAGATGTCTTCATTTTCGTTCATCTCAAACAGCTCGTAGAGTCTCATATGCTGATTGACTTTGGACTCCTTAACCTTACTGGTGCCTTCATAGGTCACTTCAAGCTTTTTCCAAATCTCCTGTGCTGACTCACAACCTGAAACCTTATTGTATTCTGCAACATCTAAAGCACAGTGAAGCATATTTATAGCCGAAGCATTATTTTGTAATTTTCTGAGGTCATCCTCTGTCCACTCAGCTTCGCTCTTAACAATTTTCTCATTGTTAACAGTTTTATATGGCACATGTGGACCTTGAACAATTGCAAGCCATGCACTCATTTTTGTGGCTTGAATAAAGTTTTTCATCCTATTCTTCCAGAATGTATAATTAGATCCAAAGAATAGGGGAGGTCTAGTGATTGATAATCCCTCAGGGAGTATCTGTGTTGTTTGGTTCCCTTGAAGGAAACGAGTGCTGTTCTCACCCATTTATGGGATCCGCTCAAGATAGTTATATCTTTGAGTAGTGAGCTTAGGCTCTGATACACTTGTTGGTCCCGTGTGATTAGTTCCAAAGGGGGGGTTAGGAACTAATGTAACTTTTTCGCTTAATTGTATGCTGACTTCGTTATTTTGCGAGTTTGTCAACTCAGCTTTTGGTCAGCTTGGCCAGATATGCTATAAGACAGCTGTAGACACCGAGTCGGAGGACCTGTGACGAAAACCTGAAAACAAGACGGTCGAAGCGATTGATTCCGGAAGTTTTGAAAAATATATAAAGAATAATAAGCGGAGGAAAATTAACGGCACGGCGCGGGCATGCACCGACATCCCGCACGCGGACGACGATGGTCGAACGCCCGCTTGACGGCTCGAGACGTGCGCGCGGTGTCCGTCGGACGCACCACGAGTGGCACGCTCTCGACGTCCGAGCAATGCCTGGGACCGCTGGCGGTGCGCGCCCTCATGGGCCGTTGAGCGCACGTGCCTGGCAGCGTGAGGCGCGCGTTCGGCGGCCGCGACGTGCGAGCGTCTGGCTGCGCGGAATGCGCGCTCGGCGGCCACGGAGTGCACGCGTCCGACGGCGCGGGGCACGCCCCGAGGGTCGCCGGGCGGGCACCCAACCACATCGGGCGGACGCCCGACGAGGATTGGGCGCGGGCGCCCAACCTCGCGTTGGGCGCTCGCCCAACGAAAGTTGGGCGATCGCCCAACATTGTTGGGCGGCCGCCCAACTATTGTTGGGCGGCCGCCCAACAAGGTTGGGCGGTAGCCCAACACTAGGTTGGGCGGCCGCCCAACCACAATGGGCGACGCCCAAATTTTTTTGGGCGTCGCCCATTGTTCCGGGATCCGTTTCCCTATATAAGGGCACGGATCCCAAGGTGAAGGGGAGAGGAGGCCTTGAAGAGGAAAAACTTTCTCACTCTAAACATTTTTAGAGAGAGAGAGTGGATTTTTTTTGAGAATTTTTTTTTTTCTCAAAAATTCTAAATTTCCTAAGTTCAATTTTTACTAAATTTTGATTAAAATCGGGAGCTCGCGGTTCGTGGAATCAATCGGCTTCGACTGTCAGATACCGAATCAAATGTATTATCCGAGGACTAGACTCTTTATTTTATTTAATTTATTTCTCTCCTTCTATTTATTTTTTTATGCTATAGTTTTTATTCCTTTAGTCATTTATTTATTTTGTCACGTTTTATTTAGTTAGCGTATTTATTTAATTTTCGTTTCGTGTTAAATAAAATTCGGTTTTGTTTTAAAATAAAAAACCTCGTTTTGGATATCCCAATACGAACCGTGATCCGATAAAAAGGTAGTTCGGGTATCGAAAATGTTGTAATTATAAGTTTTTTAATTTAAAAGAGGTTTCCAAATAACGTTTTAAAATGAAAACATCGTTTTAGGAACTTCCGTTTTCGACTATGATCCATCTTTGGTAGTTCGGAAGTCCAAAACGATTGAATTAGATTTAATTTAAAGCTTTTGAATAAATCTGGAAAATATTGGAGTGCTGCTGTAATTTGTCAATTCTGTCCTAAATGCTGTTTACCGACGGATTTTTCGTCGGTAAATCTGCCAAAATATAAAAAATGTCATTTCGGTCCCTTTTTCTTAACTTTTAGACTTTTAATCCTTAGTATATATATATGTAATTATGTAATACATGTTTTTCAAATTATTTTAGAATTTTAGTATATATATATTTATTTTAGAATATTTGCATATTGTTTTGTATTCCATTTTTCAATATAAGTATAAGTATATATATATATTATTTTTTTGTATTAATTTGAGTGATGTTTTAAATATTGGTTATTTAGTATCTTGGGAAATAATTAATACATATTAGCATATGGTATTTTTGGGTGGTTAAAGCTATATTAGTTATGTATATATATAGTTTTGGGAATATTTGGGTTATTTTAATGATTATTGAATTAAATCATTTTTAGATAAGTATTACTTTCTTAGTTATAGGATTACTTATTATTTTCACATTTCAAAGTATAAGATATATTGCTCTTATTATCTTCATATACATATAATGATTTTTGGTTAAATCTTATTTTCTTACCTTTTCTTTTTGGATTTAAATGTATATATATATATATATATATATGGTCTAAAACCATTTTCTTTATTCTTTGGGCCCATTCATGGGTCCATGTTCCAAAAGGACTTTAGTTGAGTGTGAATATTAGTTTAAATAAGTTTATTGTTGTAAGTATAACAATTAGAGAGTCCATTAAGTAAGTGGGGAAAATAAATCACCAAAAAGAGAGTTTTTAATTAAATTATTTAAGCTAATGAGCTTTCTTAGATCTCTAATGTAGATAAATAGAGTCATTTTTGTTGATATTTCAAATCGTCTTCAAAACACCACGTTTTAAAACCTTAGTCCGTTCCAACGACGGATTAAGCGAACATTGTAATCAAAATCGTTTTCTTTGTTAATAATGGAGATTTTGAATCGCTTTCTTAATGAATTTGTACAAAATAAAATTGACTTGTATGTCTAACCACGTTTTCTTATTAAAAGGCTTTTACTTTGACGTTTTCAATTACTCGAGTCGTTCCAACGGCGATTCGGGTAAGCTTCATCAAACGGGGTTTTAAAACGCACCTAAATCGTTCCAACGACGATTAAGGTGCGAACCATGTAAATAAATTCGTTTTGGGGAAATAAGTTAGCGTAGAATAAACACACAACATAACATTTGAATACGGTTGTAAATAAATCACTTCTTTTTCCCTCCCCTCTCTGTGTATGTATAAACATAAATGGGTGATTCTTTACTGATGTGACTTTTCAATAATATATGCTCAAAATGGTTTCTAAAAAGAGAAAGAAAAGGGTTTCAAATGAATTTTAAACTTAAAGAAGTATACGATTAGTCCGTTATCGCCTAACATGCTGAGTAGGAGGCCGGTGGTTCATAACCGGGCGATGTCGGGGTGTCTAGTAGCCTTTCTCCGGAAAGGAGCTAGCCTTCTCGGCTCGTACCTAAGTTTCCCGAACCCACACCGGTCTCCCGCAAGGGATCGGTGTTCATTTTCCCATTCGTGGGTGGCGACTCTTCCATATCTCCGAGCTCCGGTCCTGCCGAGCAGCTTGATTCCACGATTGGTTGCTTTCGGCGCCAATCACCGCTTACGTCGCCATGAGGTTGTCCACCCCCCGGTCCGCCCGGGAGATTAGGCCGCGGCACCTCGTCTAACAAGTGGCGACTCTGCTGGGGAAGCGAGAAATTTGATTCCAGAAGGCATGCACTAAGCCCTTAACGGGGACGGATCGTTTTACTTCTTTTCGTATGCATTCACGAGCATTATTGCAAACCCTTTGGGTAATTTCCGCGAAACCTCTAGCGAGAGTCCATTCGTCGCTCGAAAGAGGCTAGCGTAAGTTCCCCCTTACAGTAAGGCGCCAAAGGGTCCCCATCCATTCGTTAGGGGCGAATCTGTGCGGTCCTGTGAGGTCCCGCGGTCAGTCGTGTCAGCATATAGTAGCCTTAGAAGTTTCCATAGGATTACCCGTTACTATTTTTGATGTGATAAATGAATCAGTTCGTGTTTTCAAACCGCCATGATACGTGTCTAATCCTAAATTATGTAAAGAAAATAAGACGATGCGTTAATATATACTCATGAATCGACATACTAATTACCCTAAAACATCGAAACGATTTGAACTAAAGACGACTTAGTCATCTCATATGAATGAACATGTGCGACCCGCCTTGTCCCTTTCGGTGTCCCGACGAAGGCACGTGTTCAGGAAATACGTTATGACGTAAGCACGTATTAGTATGAATCAGTTCGGTATTAAGGATAGTTATATTTCGATACAAAAGACTATATTAATGGTAGCCGTTATTCACATCCTTTAGATAAATTGGGATAAAACGAGATCACGACGAAATGAAAACGAAGAACATTTCTGTTTCGAACGACCTTGTTGTAACGTGAAAAGTTTCGCACAAGTAGCCCGTCCCTTCCAAATAAAAGACGAGCTTTTACGTTATGCCTTGTGTCATTCTTAGGAGAAATGGACGTGTCCGCAAAAGGTGACTAAGAAAATAAAAAGACAAAAATGAACTAAACAACCAAAATCATTCTGAATCTACGATATATGTTAATCCCGCGAGTAGTTAAGGAAAATAAACCAATGTCGTTGAATACGTGCCTCGGGCGAGAGTATACCCCGTTTAAAATCTCGAAGCCGAATTAAGCCAAACCATATAATTGCGCCATATGGACGAGACTGCGGGTTTTGACTAACGACTCGATCATTTCGACCGTTACCAAAACTGCAAGAAATATGGCCCGATATACGTGTTTGCTTAAATTCGCGCCTAAAGGAAAGAAAACGGTGATATCCTCGCTTCGAACAAACACGCGATTCAACGAAACGTTGATTTTCTATAACCACACTGAGATGATATATCCCGTGGATTGGGAGGAACAAAGAGTTGTAATTAGCCGAAAGATTATCGTGCGCTCAAAATAAGACTCGCCATCTTTTCACGTAGCAAAATGAGCAAACGAATCCTCGACGCTAAGAACAAACACGTTACGCGATGAGTCAGTTCCCTTAAATAAAATCCAAAAGTGATTCCATCACTAAATAAACACGTGGTTACGTCTCTCGATAGACCCAAAAGATCCCGTTGTAATCCAAAAATCAAGACACGAACCCACGCGAACAAAAGGGAACGAGTCATTGACAATAACGAACGATTGGACTAGAAGAATAACTCGTACCACGTCTAAAAACTGAGATGCGCTCAAAGGGAGTCAAAACCCGAACTAATGCGTCTCACGAAAGGACGAAAGACGAATTATTCTGAAAGGACAATCCAACTTGGTCGATTTCTTAGTCACTGAACGTTGATACGTCAAAACGAACTGTATTGTCTGATGAATGATTTACTTTCCTGCAATAATCGACGGTATCACGCGTCCCCTGGACCGCAATGTGAGCCCCAAACCAAAATCCTAGGAAAGAGACCTGGACCAACGAGTGTGTGGAGGAATAAGGGTGGAAGAGAGATGTTGTGATACGTGTAATTAGAACTAACGTTTGTTCTTCTTATCTTATAATCATAAATAAATAAACGCACACACCACGAATCATGCATATAAAACCATGCATACATACTAATGGATACCGTTCGCGCAGACGTCATCAATAAGCGGTTGTGGTTTCGCGAGAGTAATCGGCTTGTCAGACAGTTTGATCAGTTGCGAGTAGACAGTCCCGAATCAGTAGTTGTGGCTTTTGAATCATCTTCATCCGAGTATACTCAGTCTTCCGTCAGTATGTCTGCAACCGACGAGAAGGTGGCTGAATTGGAGAATTCTGTGAATAATATCAACGACCAGCTGGCCGCGATCTTGGCCTAGCTAGCTGAGTTAGCACTAAAGGACAACAAGAGTGGTAGTAAGCGTGCTGAGAATAAGGTGAACGAGGGCCCTCGCTTTGGGAATGAGGAGGATTATCAGGATTATGTCCGAAAACAGTTAGAGAAGGAGAAAGCTAAGGAAGAGGAGTGGAGGCAACACATCACACAGGAAGTGCAGGACTTGCGCGGAGGAAGCTCCGGGAGTCAAGATTTCTATAACTTGAAGAATTGTTTGACAGCAACAGCTTTGCCTCTGAAATTCCGGCTCCCTGACATGAAAAAGTTCGATGGAACTGGAGATCCCACCGCTCACATGAATCAGTACGTGGCGGTAATGAAGCACACGATCCTAACTGAGGATCAAGTCTTGGGGCTGTTTAACACCTACCTGGAGGGGGCTGCCCTCACATGGTTTCATGCATTGCCAATGGTGACAAAGAAGGATTGGAAGGAGTTGGCGAAGTCATTCATCGCTCAGTATAGCTTTAACACCATGCTGGAAGTCACTTTGAAAGAGTTAGAGAGCACTAAGCAACAGACGGGGGAATCCCTTTCAGATTTCGTGAAAAGATGGAGGGCTAAGGCCGCGGTCATGAAACAGAAGCCGCTTGAGCAAGATCAGATCCGAATGGTGATCGGCAATACGTTGCCGTATATTAAGAATGAGTTGAGATATATGCCGTTCACAGATTTCAATCAGATGTATAGTTGTGCCTTGACTGTTGAAGGCGATGGGGAGCCGAAGAAAGCTTATACTAAGTGGACGAAGTCTGGATATAGTGCCGGAGGGCCTAGCGTGAGTACGGAATCCGCGACAGTGAAAGTGGTTGATCTTAATGCTATCGAAAAGAGGCGGTTCGCCAAGTTCGATCAGACCTATGCGAAAGTTTTTGAACGTCTACAGAAGAAGGGGTTGTTGAAAGCCCTTACCCCGTACAACAAAGCTCAACCTACTCCGCAGATTCAGGCTAGAGGGTATTGTGAGTTCCACAGCAGTTATGGACATACGATTGAGAATTGCGAGAGGCTGAAACACGAAATCCAAGATTTGATTGAGGAGAAGAAGATAGCTGATCCTTCGTCAGCAAACCCTTCCGTTAGGCGCAATCCATTGCCTAATCATAGGGTGAGCGTGATCGGAGCTGGTTTGACGGAAACTGTGGTGATGGAATCTTTTGAGGAAGATGTAGAGGAGCTGTTGGACTCCGTCGAAAGAAGCAATGTGGGAAATGGTTTGTATGTGTCCTTCTTGGGTGAGGAACAAGCGGACGAACCAATGGAGGAAGGATCGGATGGTGGAGCACCATACGACGAGGATAGTGCCGAAGAGATCGGAGAAGGGTCGTCTCGGACTATCGTGCCTAATTTGGGTTTGTTCAGTGGAGGAAGGGATCCCGAAGTGCACTTGCGTGAGTATATGCACGACATGTTTATTGAATCCTTCGGGGTAGATGAAATTGCTCAGTGGTTCCACCATTCGCTGGTAGGTGAGCCTTTGCAATGGTTCCATTCATTGCCCGACTCTTGCAAGCACGATTGGGATCGGTTGTCGGATTTGTTTCTTGAAAAGTATCAGAGAGCTAGGGATAAAACTGCGGAGCGCTTTGCAATTCAGATTGGACCCATCAAGCGTCCATTGCCGAGGGTGAGCAAGTATAATGGCAATAAGGACCCTATGGAGCACCTCCACTTCTACTTATCGGCTATGACAGCTTTGAGTTTTAAAGAAGAAGAGATCACTAGCTTGTTTTGTAATTCACTGATGGGTGAACCGCTGATGTGGTATATGTCGTTGCCGATGCATGTTAAGACCGATTGGGCAGCTATGACGAAGAGATTTATCAAGGAGTATACGGTATGGATGCTAGCAGAGCAAACCCCGGATTCCCCGTCTTACCAAACACCCGATGCGGTGTTAGCGATGCCTAGGTATGGTGGATACCAGGATCCTGTGGAGCATGTGAGGATATTCCGCGATCATATGTATAACGCCGGATTTCCGCAGTGTGAGTTGCATGAACATTTTCCGAAAACCTTGATGGGTGAAGCCTTATTGTGGCATCAGGGTCTGTCAGAGGAAGAGATGTGTCATTGGATACCGCTCCGAAATGCCTTTGTGGCAAGATATGAAATGTACATTCCATGGACGGGATCCCTGGATGATCTGGACAGGATTAGGCAATTCCCCGAGGAACATTTTGTGGATTATGCTAAAAGGTGGAGGCACCGTTATGAGCAGTGTAATGAGACAATGAGCGATAAGGTGCAGCTTATGTGCATACAATGAGGTGCTATTCCGTTGGCCGCAAGAAGGATGAGTAGAGTGTCCCTCCGTGACTATGATGAGTTGATAGGTTGGGCTTTGTATGGATCGGCGGATCCCTTTTTCCTGAATCCGAGCATTCCTCACGTCATGGATTTAATGGTCGTAGACATTTGGGCGAGTTCCTCGGACGAGGAGGATGCTAATCGAAGGGTTCCTATTAACATCTGGGACGAATCAGATGATGAGCCGGAAATTGCGGTAATGACGAGATCAGGTTGTGTGGCCGAAGGAAAGGCACCAATGGTAGAGACTGAGATTGGAGAAGGGTCGGCTCCTAAGCCCGATGACCAAGTTCTTGAGCAGTTGAAGAAGACGCAAGCTAAGTCTACGGTCTGGGAAGTTTTATGCCATTCTAAGTACCATCGTGAGAACCTGATGAAGGAGTTGCAGAATTTGGTTATTTCCACCGATACTGAGCCAGCAGCGCTAGTAGGGGCAATTATGGCCCGAAAGAAGACTGAGATCACATTTACTGACGAAGATCTTCCAGAAGAGGGGAAGGCTCATAATAAGCCATTGTATATCCGAGCGGAAATTAACGGGAAGAAGACTAGCTGTGTGATGGTCGATGATGGATCGGCCATTAATGTTTGTCCGTTGAAACTCTTGTCGAGGTTGGGAGTAGAGAGAGGAGACTTGACAGCTTCTGAAACAGTGATCAGAGCGTACGATGACAGCCGTAGGTATATTGAAGGAGTTTTCAAGGCCAAATTGAAAGTAGGGCCGCATGAGGAAGAGACTGAGTTCACAGTGTTGGACATCCCGGTAACTTTTGCTGTGTTGTTGGGACGCCCTTGGTTCCACAAGCTGGGAGGTGTGCCCTCCACGCTCCACCAAATGATCAAGTTCCCTTTCGGGGAGGAGATAGTAACAATTAGAGCTGAAAAACTGAGCTCGGTGGCAGCATTGGGAATTGAGCCTCAACTTTTCTCCGGATTCCAAGTCTCCGGGATTTACGAGTCGAGCATGACCACCAATGTGGTGAAGATGATGAAGGGAGGTTTCATCCCAGGAATGGGCTTAGGAGCACACCATCAGGGGTTGCCAGAATTTCCAGATTTTAAGAGTCAGAAAACCCGGAGGGGTTTGGGATATGAGCAGGGAGGTCCGTCCAACGTGAGCGGTGAAGGAAAAATGGGCCTGAGGAAGTACTTCGTGAACGAGGGGCATGGAAAGGCGTATTCAGGGACCCCCGAGGCATGGACTAGCACAGAAGGGAAGATTCTGCCGGGGTTCGAAATCTTCAATGACGTTGCCGACTGGGGCAAAGGAAAGGCGAGCTGCTTTGTCGAGGAGATTATGATGCTGGATTTAAATGCCGAGGAGCAGGTCGTCACCATTGAAGCGACTACAGGAGCTGAAATTGAGCCTAGTACCTCGAGAGTATATGAGAAGTCCGAAGATATTGAGGATGAAAATTGTATTACTGCTTTGTTTGAGTCCGATGATGTAATCACCCACGCTATCAATGAAATGAATTCTGATTTCGCTTACTTGCTTGATGTTGATCATGATCATTCCATGCATTCTCATTCATATAACATGCCTACATTTGAAATCAATACGATAGAAATGTCAACTTTCAATCTTGGTACGGATGAAAATCCTAAACTTATACAAATTGCTCAAGAACTAACTATTGAAGAGAGAAAAGAATTTGAGAGAATAATTAAAAAATACGAAATTGTATTCGCCTGGACATACGAAGACATGCCTGGAATCGATCAATCAATCGTAACTCACCGTATTCCAACATATCCCGAGGCGAGGCCCGTAAAGCAGAAGCTCCGACGTATGAGACCCGAATGGGCAGATAAGATCAGAGAGGAGGTGAAGAAGCAGTTAGAAGCAGGATTCATCGAAGTGATCGACTATCCCCCTTGGGTCGCAAATGTAGTGCCCATCGCAAAGAAGGACGGCAAAGTGAGGATGTGCGTGGATTACAGAGATCTTAACAAGGCATGCCCCAAAGATGAGTTCGCATTGCCTCATATCGATGTATTGATCGACAGTGCAGCGTCAAGCGTCTTACACACGAATGTGGACGGTTTCATGGGCTACATGCAAGTTCAGATGGCCGAAAAGCACAAAGCGAAAACCTCGTTCACAACTGAGTGGGGGACATACTGCTACAGGGTAATGCCGTTTGGTTTGAAGAATGCCGGGGCAACTTACCAGCGAATGGCTACAGCACTGTTCCATGATATGATACACAAGGAGGTGGAAGTTTATGTGGATGACATGATGGTCAAATCAGAGACCAGAGAAGGGCATTTTGCCGCGCTCGAGAAGTTTTTGGCCCGAATTGCAGAATTCAAGCTAAGGTTAAACCCGAAGAAGTGCTTTTTCGGCGTTTCGTCGGGGAAAATCTTAGGCTATGTAATCGGAAATAAGGGAATTGAGGTAGATCCCGATAAAGTGAAGGCTATAAAGGAAATTCCGGCGCCGAGAAATGAGAAGGAAGTGAGGGGGTTTCTGGGGCAGGTTCAGTATATCAGTCGGTTCATAGCGAGACTCACCGCAATCTGCGAGCCAATCTTTAAGTTGCTAAGGAAAGACCAACCCGTCGTTTGGAATGATAAGTGTCAACAAGCGTTGGAGAGTGTCCGAAGTTACTTGTCTAATCCGCCAGTGTTGAGACCGCCTAAACTGGGAAAGCCACTTCTCCTCTATGTAGCAATTGAGGAGCGATCTATTGGAGCAATGTTGGCTCAAGAGGGAGACACTGGTGTGGAGCACGCGGTGTATTATTTGAGTAAGAAGTTCCTAGAGTATGAGCTCAAATACAACATGATCAAAAAGACATGTGTGGCAGTGGTGTGGTTGACGAAGAAACTGCGGCACTATTTCCAATCGTATAAAGTGATCATTATTTCTCGGATGGACCCCGTGAAGTATCTATACCGAACTCCATCCTTGACGGGAAAGTTAGCCAGATGGTTGTTGCTTCTATCCGAATTTGACATTGAATATGTGACGAAGAAGGTTATCAAAGGGAGAGGCGTGGCAGAATTTTTGGCTAATCAACCCATGAATACAGAAGAAGAAGAGATAAGCTATGATTTCCCCGATGAACATTTGAATGCAATCGAAGTTATACCATGGAAAATGTTCTTCGACAGAGCGGTTAATTCGAGTGGAGCCGGAGTAGGAGTACTGCTTATCTCACCAGAAGGAGAAAGAATCCCGATGGCGAAGAAGTTATCCTTCCCTCTTACCAATAATATGGCCGAATATGAAGCGTGCATTTATGGTTTGGAGTCATTAGCAGCATTGGGAGCGTCATATGTCGAAATTTGGGGTGACTCCAAGTTGATCATCGAACAGGCACAAGGAAACTGGGAGGTAAGGGAGGAAAGGCTACGTCCGTATCTAGATCAGCTAGAAGGGTTGGCATTGAGATTCAAAGAATGTCGCTTCTATCACATTCCTCGAGCTCAGAATCAGGCCGCGGATGCCTTGGCCACTTTGGTGTCAGTTTGGGACAACCCCCGGAACCTTGCTTCGAAACCATTGGTATTGAGAAGATCTCACAAACCGTGCTACGAAGACGTAATGCTGTTAGGGGCCGATGAAAAACCGTGGTATTTCGATATCGTGAACTTCATGAAAGATGGAACATATCCGGCAGAGTCAGAACCTAGGGATCAAGCTGTGATTAGAAGGCTAGCCCGTCAGTTCATCATCCACAACGACTTGCTTTATAAAAGGCAAGTTGATGGATTACAACTCAGATGCTTGGATGCGGGGGAAGCCCGCGAGGCGATGGAATCAGTACATTCGGGAATTTGTGGAGCCCATATGGGAGGAGCAGTACTAGCTAAGAAAATTATTAGGCAAGGCTTCTATTGGCTCACCATGGAAAGAGATTGTAACGAGTATGCGAAGAAATGTCACGATTGTCAAATCCACGGCGATTGCAGTCATCTTCCGGCCATGTAACTACATGTGCTAGCACCTATTTGGCCATTCGCTGCCTGGGGCATTGACATCATCGGCGAAGTAAGGCCTAATGCTTCAAATGGACATAAGTTTATTGCAGTCGCCATCGATTATTTCACCAAATGGGTAGAAGCAGAGTCGTTTAGCAAACTGGGATCCAAGCAGATGAGAAAGTTCATTGAAAAACACTTGATCACCAGGTTCGGAGTGCCTCATCACATGATCACGGATAACGGAGTCCAGTTTCAGGGGGAAGTAAGGAATCTTTTCCGAGAATATGGCATTGAACACCACAGGTCTTCTCCGTACCGTCCACATGCTAATGGGGCAATAGAAGCAGCTAATAAGAACCTTAAAAGGATCCTCGTAAAGACGGTGGAATCACATCGGAACTGGCATGAGCACCTCCCACTCGCGTTGTGGGCTTATCGCACGACAGTCAGAACCTCGACTGGGGCAACGCCATTCTCCTTAGTATACGGAACAGAAGCAGTCCTGCCGATTGAGATCGAAAAGCGATCGTTGAGAATCGCAGTGGAAGCAGAAATTCTCGAAACGGAATGGGTGAAGAGGCGATGTGAGCAGTTGGCTTTAGTTGATGAGAAAAGGATGGAAGCCCTTTACCATGTACAGTTATATCAAAGAAGGATGGCTCGGGCTTTCAATAAAAGAGTCAAGACCAGTCCTATCAAAGAAGGAGATTTGGTGCTGAAACAGATTCGTGTGACGCACACCGACCTTAGGGGCAAGTTCAGGCCTAACTGGGAAGGACCATTCATCGTAAAGAAGATACTAAGCAAAGGAGCGGTGAAGTTAACCACAATGGACGGCATGGAATTCTCCGAACCTACCAACCTGGATAGGCTTAAGAAATACTTTTCGTAAAAAAAAAAAAAGGAAAATAAAGAAAAATTCCCGATAGGTTGAAAACCCGCAAAGGGCGACCTATGCAACAATAAGGGAAATCCCAATGGGTGAAAACCCGAAAGGGCACTCATTTAAAAATTCCGGGATAGTAAAAGGAGAGGAGAAAAATCGCCGGGATCCGAAAACCAAAAGGCGGGTCCTGGTAACAATAGTTATGACTTGAGCAATTACAAAAACAATGTATAAGAGACTAAGTATTTCTGTTGGTTGTAAATGAATAAAGGCATGAATATATTTGACGAGAATGATTGGAATCATCATAATCTACTGAATGCATGGTAATATGAATCACGAGTTATACATTTCCTATCCTACTTTTCACAAAAAGCCTATCTACTATCCACCCCACTCCCTATACATCGGCTATACATCGGAGAAACCCTAATAAAAGCTACAAAGCAACAATGAAAGCTACAAAGCAACAATGAAAGCTACGAGCCTAATACGGAGGGAAGTCCCAATAGTTCTCAAAATCTCTCAGGTGAGATGCCCGCTCCGCAGATAGTGCCTCCTCGGCAGCACGCGCTCTCTCATCAGAAACTCGCACTCTCTCATCAGAAACCCGTGCTCTCTCATCAGTAGCTCGTGCTCTCTCCTCTGCAGCAAGGCGTCTGATCGACTCATCACGCGCCCTCTCCTCGACGGCAAGGCGACCCTCAGTCTCCCGTCGCATCATCCCCGACCAGTGGTCGTTCCTCTCTTGATACACATGACCAACTCGGGCATCAGCTTCCCGCACTAGCTCGCTCTGTCTCCGCTCATGGGCATGCAGATCACTCTACAGAAAAAGAAAAAAAAACACAGATAAAAGGCAGCATAGGCAAAAACATAAATCATACATACATGCATACATTTCACTACACTAAAGTACAGTAATGATACATACCAGGTGATCGGTGCAGCGCAAGCTGAGGCGGTCTCGGAAATAACCAGACAGCCCCACGTAATCCGTACATGTCTCTCTCGTGGTCAGAGAAGCGTCCGAGGGATCAAACGGGATCCTCAAGGAGAAGATAGGAGGGACCGCCTCAAATCCCGCGTAAGGTGCCCCGGACTCGTCATAGCAGATCGTAGCATAATCTCTCCCATAGTCTGGTATAGGCACGCCTATGGACGACCTCTCCGGTCGAGCTGCACTGGAGGACTCACCGACAAAATAGGGCTGCTCGCACACCGGTGTTTGAGCCCGAGTACCGTCGAAAAAATCAGATAGGTGGGCACTCCGCCAGGATCCCTCCTGCAAAAAAAAAAGCGAAAAAAACACACGATAAAACCTCCGAGCATATCATGAATAAAATGAAAAGAGGGCGGAATCACTTACCGGAACCTCCGCCTGACCTAAGACGGCCTCGACCGCCTCTCTCGAAAACACGTCCGCCACCGGATCTACCTCCATCGCTGCCGCTGGGGCATCCCTCGCGCTCAGTAAAGTGGACAAATAAGGCTCGCGGCCCCCGGCGTGAATCCAGACCACTCTACCGACAAAATGACGGGTCAGATCTCGACGAATGGTCGATAAGGGCAGAGTCCGCACAGCAAACATGGAAATGGGAATCTCCCCCGGCGTCCAGTGAACATCACTCACTCCGGTGATGCCTCGATCTCCTAAATACCACGCCCGCACACAAGGGCCGGTGAGCACGCACTACTGCTCCTGGATCATCGATGTGTATGAATACTCGGGACCAAAGTCAAGATCGTCCCACCTGAACTTAATCTAAAAAAATATGCACAAAGAAAAGGGTCAGAAAGACTCAAGCCAAAGTCTAGCAAGACTAAGCGAAATCTACCTGTGTGAGGACTAATGAGTCAATCCGATCTAGGAGCCATGGCACTGTCCGCCTCCTCTCAGCGCTCAGATCAAAATCTCTCCATCGAACCATAAAAGGCGGCCTCTGTGCTCTCAATCGAGGTCGAGATCGACTGGGAAGGATGCGTCTCTCGTACGCCCACACCTGCGGTATAAACAAGGACTAGGAGTGTGAGAAAGAAAAAAAAAAAAAAGACGGGCGAATCGAGAAGCCGTCACGTACCAGCAGAGCAAAGGTGTAACCATCGAAATCCTTGCGCTTCCGGCAAGTCAGGTCCAGAAACTTGTAGAGAAAAGCTAAGCCTGCCCCCGCCCAATCATAGGAAGCTGCGGCATCTAAATCACTAAGGGCCTGGATGAGACCCGCATGCACCTTTCCGCCCTTCGTGCGGAAAATCATCTCGCTAAGAGCATATACAAGGAAGCTACGAACCGCCAGATCAGTAGCATCAGTCTCACAGAAGTCTCGTCTACTCAAGAGGCTAGCAGTCGAAATAAACTTCGCCGGGGTAGATTTGGCGCATAGAGGAACTCCTGGTCCTATCAAGGCGGCAAGCCTAGCAGGAGGTCATCTCCCCGAAGGAAAGGTGGAAGGTGTGGGTCGAGTCAACCCACCGCTCACACAGGGCCCGTAGGCCAAAGGGATCACACACCCCATTGGTGCGGGGCAGCGCTGCAATGAAGGGTCCGAAGCCCAACTCCTGCACGCGGGCTCTCGCCACGGCGCTCAGCCTATCATACCATGAAAGAACCTCGGCAGTGGTCCCGGAAATCTCGATGAGCTAAAGAGGAACAAGATAAGAAAGTTCAAATACAACTCCTAAGGCTAGCGAGTGATAAGAACGCGTTAAAACTAGGTATTCGTTCGTCCGGTCAATTAGGGCCAATTTTCTGTAAAAATCTCTCCCGTAGGATCATTTATGTAAGGTTTAGTCAATTCTTTTATCCACACTCGTCTACAGGTGACGAGGAGCATAGATTAGGCTTTACTATTCACGTGCATTAGCTAAGTTTTTACGATTCATGTTTTTACTATTCACGTGCACTATTCACGTTTTTACTATTCACGTGCACTATTCACGTTTTTACTATTCACGTGCACTATTCACGTTTTTACTATTCACATCGTTTTTTCTGTTAGCATGCATAAATTCGTAGTGTCACTATTCACATGCATATAACGCGCATTCTTACAAAAATAAACAGGTGTTACGTGTAAATAAAGGAATTCACGTTTTCTAGCTAAAGTCCTCTACGGCAGCCTAAGAGTTAGCATGCAAATCATGTTCGTATAGGAGTGCTAAAGCCTAGAGTTCAAATCAAATAAAAGTGAGAAACCACTTACCTCGTTGCAGCGTGTCCTGCTCAAGTGTGTCGTAGGGTCGTGGAAGGTATCCACTCTATCCAGGTTTACGTAAACCTCGTCCATGCCTTTGGTGCCATCCCATTCATCTAACTCCATCCCGAGAATAATCCAAATTGAAATCTAGTGAGAGAAAGAGGAGAGAGAAGGTGTGGGGTTGAAATGAAACCCCACCACCTTATATAGGAAAAGGGAATGGCATTCCCGTAAATAGTGAAAAAAGTACGATTTGACATAAAGGTAAAAAGTAAATAATTAATTACCAGGTGCACAGACCTCCAATTTGCAGTCCGTTTCAGCCTGCGTTTCTCCCAGACAGTGACCAACATTGTCAAAACATCAACTCCAGACAACAGTCAATTTTTACAGAACAGTGACACCAGTCAAAATACAGACGACAGTCAACAGAAAAACAATCATTAGTCTATATCATTTCCGACTAAGACATGTGCCCATCGAATCTTCGAGATAATAACTCCAGTGAGAAAATACAGACGACAGTGTGGTAAGAAAATCCAGAAACAACCCCCGCTTTTTAGCCATTTGACTCACGGTCGCAGACCGGAGTTGCTTTTGAGCCATTTGACTCACGGTCGCAGACCGGAGTTGCTTTTTAGCCATCTGACTCTCGGTCGCAGACCGAAGTTGCTTTTGAGCCATTTGACTCGCGGTCGCGGACCGAAGTTGCTTTTGAGCCATTTGACTCTCGGTCGCGGACCGAAGTTGCTTTTGAGCCATCTAACTCTCGGTCGCAGATCGAAGTTGCTTTTGAGCCATTTGACCCACGGTCGCTGACCGGAGTTGCTTTTTAGCCATCTTCACCTTAGTCTTGAAATAGGGTAGCTGTTTAGCCATTACCCCCGCAATCTTGAAATAGGGTAGCTGTTTAGCCATTATCCCCGCAATCTTGAAATAGGGTAGCTGTTTAGCCATTATCCCCGCAATCTTGAAATAGGGTAGCTGTTTAGCCATTATCCCCGCAATCTTAAAATAGGGTAGCTATTTAGCCATTATCCCCGCAATCTTGAAATAGGGTGGCTGTTTAACCATTATCCCCGCAATCTTGAAATAGGGTAGCTGTTTAGCCATTATCCCCGCAATCTTGAAATAGGGTAGCTATTTAGCCATTATCCCCGCAATCTTAAAATAGGGTAGCTATTTAGCCATTATCCCCGCAATCTTAAAATAGGGTAGTTGTTTAGCCATTATCCCCGCAATCACAAACTAGGGTAGCTATTTAGCCATTATCCCAACAGTCGTAAACCAGGGTAGCTGTTTAGCCATCATCCCGGCAGTCGTAAACCAGGGTAGCTGTTTAGCCATTATCCCCGCAGTCGTAAACCAGGGTAACTGTTTAGCCATCATCCCGGCAGTCGTAAACCAGGGTAGCTATTTAGCCATTATCCCCGCAGTCGTAAACCAGGGTAGCTGTTTAGCCATCATCCCCGCAATCTTAAAATAGGGTAGCTATTTAGCCATTATCCCCGCAGTCGTAAATCAGGGTAGCTATTTAGCCATTATCCCCGCAATCTTGAAATAGGGTAGCTGTTTAGCCATTATCCCCGCGGTCGTAAACTAGGGTAGCTATTTAGCCATCATCCCCGCAGTCGTGAACTAGGGTGCAGCCTGAAGCAGAGTCTGAAGAGGTCAGAGAACAACGCCCGAGCGCGCAGCGCAAAGGTCAGGTATGTTCCCTCCTACTCGTTACGTGTCTTTTACTTTTATATGTTTTACATTGCATGTGTACGTTAGCAAAAAACGTTTTCGAAACACACACATCACTGTCAAAATAGAAAAGTAGGGGCAACTGTAGACACCGAGTCGGAGGACCTGTGACGAAAACCTGAAAACAAGACGGTCGAAGCGATTGATTCCGGAAGTTTTGAAAAATATATAAAGAATAATAAGCGGAGGAAAATTAACGGCACGGCGCGGGCACGCACAAGCATCCCGCACGCGGACGACGATGGTCGAACGCCCGCTTGACGGCTCGAGACGTGCTCGCGGCGTCCGTCGGACGCACCGCGAGTGGCACGCTCTCGACGTCCGAGCAATACCTGGGACCGCTGGCGGTGCGCGCCCTCGTGGGCCGTTGAGCGCACGTGCCTGGCAGCGTGAGGCGCGCGTTCGGCGGCCGCGATGTGCGAGCGTCTGGCTGCGCGGAACGCGCGCTCGGCGACCACGGAGTGCACACGTCCGACGGCGCGGGGCACGCCCCGAGGGTCGCCGGGCGGGCACCCAACCACGTCGGGCGAACGCCCAACGCGTCGGGCGGACGCCCGACGAGGATTGGGCGTGGGCGCCCAACCTCGCGTTGGGCGCTCGCCCAACGCCGTTGGGCGATCACCCAACGAAAGTTGGGCGATCGCCCAACTATTGTTGGGCGGCCGCCCAACTCATGTTGGGCGGCCGCCCAACTCATGTTGGGCGGCCGCCCAACTCATGTTGGGCGGCCGCCCAACACTAGGTTGGGCGGCCGCCCAACCACAATGGGCGACGCCCAAATTTTTTTGGGCGTCGCCCATTGTTCCGGGATCCGTTTCCCTATATAAGGGCACGAATCCCAAAGTGAAGGGGAGAGGAGGCCTTGAAGAGGAAAAACTTTCTCATTCTAAACATTTTTAGAGAGAGAGAGAGTGGATTTTTTTTGAGAAAAATATTTTTTTTCTCAAAAATTCCAAATTTCCTAAGTTCAATTTTTACTAAATTTTGATTAAAATCGGGAGCTCGCGGTTCGTGGAATCAATCGGCTTCGACTGTCACATACCGAATCAAAGGTATTATCCGAGGACTAGACTCTTTATTTTATTTAATTTATTTCTCTCCTATTTATTTTTTTATGCTATAGTTTTTATTCCTTTAGTCATTTATTTATTTTGTCACGTTTTATTTAGTTAGCGTATTTATTTAATTTTCGTTTCGTGTTAAATAAAATTCGGTTTTGTTTTAAAATAAAAAACCTCGTTTTGGATATCCCAATACGAACCGTGATCCGATAAAAAGGTAGTTCGGGTATCGAAAATGTTGTAATTATAAGTTTTTTAATTTAAAAGAGGTTTCCAAATAACGTTTTAAAATGAAAACATCGTTTTAGGAACTTCCGTTTTCGACTATGATCCATCTTTGGTAGTTCGGAAGTCCAAAACGATTGAATTAGATTTAATTTAAAGCTTTTGAATAAATCTGGAAAATATTGGAGTGTTGCTGTAATTTGTCAATTCTGTCACTAAATGTTGTTTACCGACGGATTTTCCGTCGGTAAATCTGCCAAAATGTAAAAAATATCATTTCGGTCCCTTTTTCTTAACTTTTAGATTTTTAATCCTTAGTATATATATATATAATTATGTAATACATGTTTTTCAAATTATTTTAGAATTTTAGTATATATATATATTTATTTTAGAATATTTGCATATTGTTTTGTATTCCATTTTTCAATATAAGTATAAGTATATATATATATTATTATTTTGTATTAATTTGAGTGATGTTTTAAATATTGGTTATTTAGTATCTTGGGAAATAATTAATACATATTAGCATATGGTATTTTTGGGTGGTTAAAGCTATATTAGTTATGTATATATATAGTTTTGGGAATATTTGGGTTATTTTAATGATTATTGAATTAAATCATTTTTAGATAAGTATTACTTTCTTAGTTATAGGATTACTTATTATTTTCACATTTCAAAGTATAAAATATATTGCTCTTATTATCTTCATATACATATAATGATTTTTGGTTAAATCTTATTTTCTTACCTTTTCTTTTTGGATTTAAATGTATACATATATATATATATATGGTCTAAAAACATTTTCTTTATTCTTTGGGCCCATTCATGGGTCCATGTTCCAAAAGGACTTTAGTTGAGTGTGAATATTAGTTTAAATAAGTTTATTGTTGTAAGTATAACAATTAGAGAGTCCATTAAGTAAGTGGGGAAAATAAATCACCAAAAAGAGAGTTTTTAATTAAATTATTTAAGCTAATGAGCTTTCTTAGATCTCTAATGTAGATAAATAGAGTCATTTTTGTTGATATTTCAAATCGTCTTCAAAACACCACGTTTTAAAACCTTAGTCCGTTCCAACGACGGATTAAGCGAACATTGTAATCAAAATCGTTTTCTTTGTTAATAATGGAGATTTTGAATCGCTTTCTTAATGAATTTGTACAAAATAAAATTGACTTGTATGTCTAACCACGTTTTCTTATTAAAAGGCTTTTACTTTGACATTTTCAATTACTCGAGTCGTTCCAACGGCGATTCGGGTAAGCTTCATCAAACGGGGTTTTAAAACGCACCTAAATCGTTCCAACGGCGATTAAGGTGCGAACCATGTAAATAAACTCGTTTTGGGGAAATAAGTTAGCGTAGAATAAACACACAACATAACATTTGAATACGGTTGTAAATAAATCACTTCTTTTTCCCTCCCCTCTCTGTGTATGTATAAACATAAATGAGTGATTCTTTACTGATGTGACTTTTCAATAATATATGCTCAAAATGGTTTCTAAAAAGAGAAAGAAAAGGGTTTCAAATGAATTTTAAACTTAAAGAAGTATACGATTAGTCCGTTATCGCCTAACATGTTGAGTAGAAGGCCGGTGGTTCATAACCGGGCGATGTCGGGGTGCCTAGTAGCCTTTCTCCGGAAAGGCGCTAGCCTTCTCGGCTCGTACCTAAGTTTCCCGAACCCACACCGGTCTCCCGCAAGGGATCGGTGTTCATTTTCCCATTCGTGGGTGGCGACTCTTCCATATCTCCGAGCTCCGGTCCTGCCGAGCAGCTTGATTCCACGATTGGTTGCTTTCGGCGCCAATCACCGCTTACGTCGCCATGAGGTTGTCCACCCCCCGGTCCGCCCGGGAGATTAGGCCGCGGCACCTCGTCTAACAACAGCTTTGGCCAGATATTGACTAAAGCTGTTTTATTTATAAGTTAGATATTGACACTCTTTAGAGGTCAGCTTCTAACTTAGCACTTGAGATTACTCAGAGTCAACTTTAAACCAATTTTATATGCTAAGTAAACTTCACATATAACACATGCACATATATATATTGAGAGAGAGTTTAGAGATTACTCAGTATCACTTATCCTGGTTCGTTTTCTCTGCCTACGTCCAGTCCCCAGAGTCCTCTGGGCTTTTAGAATCCAATACTGAGTTCTTTAAAGGTAGAGCACAAACCAATTACAAGGCAGTTGAATATGCAAGAGTACCTTCCTCTATTCGTCTACTCAACTCCTACTAAGTGCTACAGCCCAGCACCTAGATTTCTCTACCACTGAATGTTTACAACCAAACACTCAGCACTACACTCTCAATTTTACAATTGATAAACACGTGTTCCTTTTCAAATAAAGAACACTTTAGAAGATTACAAGTAATCACTCTAGCATTTACACAAGGAATGGAAGATGGGTGTAAGATCTATTTTTGTATCTAACTGCTTTTTGTATCTTTTCTCTCTTGTATTTTTCTTCTTGTAATTCCGGCAATGATCCAAGAGGTTTGATTGTCCTTTTATAGGAAAAATCTGTGTTGGATCATTTTGAAATGATCTAGCCGTTAATGTTAAAACGGCTCTTTTAGGGGACAGATTCTGGTCAGCTTCAGACTGTTCCGGCCATTCCCTTCCTCTGCATTTCTTCAGACGTCAGGCTTGTCCTCTTGCGTCAGGCTTGTCTTTTTGTGTCAGTTGTCCTTTACCAATAATCCATTGACCCATACATCTCGGAATGTGTCTTCTGTGTATTTCCAAGGTTTCAATTATTGGTGCAGAGGGGCGGTAATCATTGTCTTTTAGCAAACGACTTTTTCATGCTGTCCTGAAGAATCACTCAGCTTCTACTTTGTCATCGGCAATTTTCAGGCTGAGTATATCTTTAGTCAGCTCAGCTTTGTGAGACAGTTGTTGTGGGCGTGTATGTCTTTGTCTTTTGATGCTAAGTTTGATTCCACTCAGCTTGATACTTTAGGCTTCTATGATGACCTCTTCCTGTCTTACTTCTTATATTTATCTTTTATTTATATTTATACTCAACATTGAACAAACAGATTAGTACAATTAAAATAAAGCACATAAATTTAATTGTCTCTTAATCATGGATGATTTTGTCAAATCAAAATCTTGTGGAAAGGTATTTCAACAAACTCCCCCATTTTGATGTTGGCAAAATGCATAATTATGGAACTCAGTTTTGAAATTCCCCATGATTGATTTATTTTTCATATTTCTGAAATTTCTCCCCCGTAAGGGTTGCATCTGTTAATTTACCTCTTAAACCTGCCAAGATTTATTTGAGATAAACTAAGGATGTGTGTACTGACTAGATTTAGTTCTAATTTATTTTGAGTCTAGGTCAGCTTTCAGAAATGCTTGAATACTCAGTTTGATTTATTGTGTATACTGAGTATTTGTTTGTTCAATGTTTATGTTAATGTGTATTGACAATCATGGCATTTGAACAGAATAAAAAACAGTTCATTGAATAAAATGAAACATACACATACACAGTACTTGTGCCCACAAAATAGATTTTTAAACAAAAACTTAAATTTCACTTCTTCACACAGCCTTGCCTTTTCTTTTCTCATTCTACTGCCTTACCCTTTCCTTTCACTTTGCTTCCTGATGCACCTGTCTGTTGTTGAGTTCCAGGTTGAGTTCTCTCCCCCGTTTTGCCAGCATCGGGTTTGTAGACAAAGGTGTCATTTCTTACAGCTGAGGATAGAACATTGGAATAGCGTTGTAAACGCTTCGTGCTCTCACTCAAGCCGTCTATTACAAGAACGCAATCATCTCGAACATTTTGAGGAACGGGGATGGATCCAGTGATCAGGTTGATAATACACTCATGGGACTTGCTAAGCCAAGTAAGGGAGCTGGTGATCTGAGCAAAGGATTGATGATACATCTTCAATAGGGCAGAGTCATAGAAGATGCGTTGAGCATTGTCATAGCGAGTGGCCTGCAAAATTCCTTGTGAAAGTTTATCATTGATGGGGTCACCATCCATCTAAGATTTGTTGACACTGAGAAGACACACGGCTTCACTGAGTTGATCAATTGTACATTGAGAAGTGGAGGAAACTAGCTCTCGTGTACATGTAAGATCGGCAGTCAACTTGGCAAAGCATCCCTACAACTCAGTAGATGTGGCATACTCAGGATTAGCCGTTGGCCCAAGGTTGGGTAGTTCTGCTCTCAGTTTGGCAAATTGTTGATCTAACTCAGTTGAAGTTGCATATCTTGGATTAGGGGCAGAGAGATTATTGATTTTACCTTCAAGGGAGTTCATGTGGTTTATCATCAGAAGGAATAGCTCAGTCAGCTTGGCAATGTGATCTTGCTTAGGTTGCTGTGATTGGACGGTGGTCATAATACTGACAAGATCCTTGAGTCCCTTAATTTCCGTGAGAAGTTGAGTGATGGCAGAGATATTTGTGGACTCAGGATGAGCAGACCTAGCAGCATCAGAAGTGGTGAACTCCTGGAGAAGAGATTGAGCCGTTTCGATGATGCGACGGCCAGACTGAGTTGCACTAAGATAGGCATGTTGCTCAGTGGAAGTTGGCTCAGACGCAGGAATGGAGGTGGAGCTGGATGGTGGTGGAGTTGGCTGCTTACTAGCTTGAGCAATTGGGTCTTGATCAGGATGTTGAGTTTGAACAGGTGGATCCATAGCTTTCTCCCCATGTTGAGTGGCTGGATCTTCGAGCTCTTGCTCGGCAGGATTTGGATTTTGTGGAGTCTTGGCATGTTCCTCAGAGCGAGTAACAGAGGCTTGATTTTGCTCCGATTCTTTGGGAGGAGACTCAACAGGATGGGAAAAATACTTGAACTGGATTTCGGATGGATCCGTGATCTGCCCAAAGATGGAGACTCAGCCAAGAGATCAAAAAGAGGGGTTTTGACAGCTTTCTTTTTCAGTCTTTTGAGGGACTTAGATTTTGGAGGTGAAGGGTCAATTTGAACATTTGCATCCTCAACCTCGGCTGCAACATTCAGATCTTCTCTTTGATGTTCCTCTTCTTCTTGTTCAACATGTGCCTCCTGATTTTGCTCAACATTATCCGGCTCAACATGATCTGTTTCTTCAGCATTAAGCTGAGTATCAACCTGTCTTTGTTCTTCTCCTTCTTCAGCTTGCTCAACTGGTGTTTTCTCAAGATCAATCCCAATGTTCTGAGTGCAGTGAGATTTGGGTGTCACAACCCAATCAAGTGGATCAGCCTCAACAACTTTCAATCCAGAGTTTCGACTTTTCTTCCTCAGAGGTTGTTCTGGGGATTCTTCACTTTCTTCCTCGGGCTCAGCTCGCCCTTTCCTTTTCTCTGCTGACTTAGGTGTAACCTGGGGTGGGTCAGCATCAACATTCTTTCCTCTGGTCATATCCCTCTTCTTCCTAGGCACAGTTTCAATATCCTTTGCACAAGTGGCAAGTGTCTTTCTCTTCTTCTTTGCCTTAGGGGAATCGGCAGGAACTTCCTCTGGTTCAACTTCTGGCTCAGCATCATCTGCTGCTAGCTCAGTTTCAATTTCTTGCTCAGCATCATTTTCTTCCTCATCTTCCTCAACATCTTCACCTCCCTTTAGTGGTTGGTTGAACAATAACCCAGTTAGCAGAGCTGCGGTTATTTCTGTTCCCAAGCTTTTAGTCTCAGTGATGGTCTCAATCTTGTGACCTTCAAGGATCTTGGTGATGAGAGAACCTAGTCGAAGTTTCTTACCTCCTCGTTGAAGTGCTCCCACCAAAAACATAGGCATATTCAGCGGACAATAGGTTAGCATGTGCCATATGAAGCACTGCTCAAAGTTGGAGGCAGACGAGGCTGAGTTGAGTTTAGGGAAGATGAAGTTTGTTAAGATGTAGTGCGCCATTTTATGGTTTTTCCCCATACTCGTGCTGGGTATTTCTCCTTTGTAATTTTTGGGTTTGCAAAAACCCTTCATCTAGTCAAGCTTTTCCGTTGACACCTTTTCTTTTGTTGTTCTGAACTCGGTTCCTTTGTTGGGTATGTTGAGTAAGGTTGCCAAGTAGGACGGAGTGATTACAATCTTGTGACCCTTAACGTGCGTTTCCAGATAGTCAGCATCGTCCTTATCAATATGGAGACCGGAGTAGAATTCCCTAACCAATCGTGGATAGGTGGTTCCAGGGAGAGAGAAAAGGTCTGTCCACTCGTTCTTCTCAATCCATTCACAGAATGGATTTTCGGCAGTAACGAAGCTGGAAGAGAACCAGCGGCATTTGAGGACTTCCAGGTTGTGGACTTTTGAGTGAACTTTGACCATGGTCCTAACCTTGGGTTTCTTCTGTTTTGAGGAACTTGCCGGGTCCGTTTGATGGCGTTTGCTCGGAGTTAGGTTAGACTTAGGAGGAGATTTAGGGCTTTCATCGGTGATCAATTTTCCAGAATTTTCACCGGAGATTTTCTGAGTGTTGGTCATTTTCAGAGATTTTTGTGGAAGATTTGAGAGAGAGAGATTCTGAATACCAAAGGATTTATGCGTGAAGAGATTTGAAGAGTAATTCCTCCATTATTTATATATACCTAAAATGGTCCTATTAATTGAACTAGCCGTTTATCCTTGGGGCGTTCAACCGACAGAGATTCTGTCATTTATGAAATTTCCGGCGCATGGGTTGTCTCATAATTGTTTGCCTCTCCTAGGTGCTTTTTATTACACGTGTTGGCATTTAATGGTGCAAGTGGGTTTTAGCGCAATTTTCCTAGAAAATGAACCGTTTGTGATATTGAGAACCTAGTTCTTATCGAGGTGAATTCCTACCTTAGTATATGATAGTTGCTCAGTATATGTACCTACTCATGATAATCACACCACATGTATGTCAACTCAGTATGAGGTGATTTTTCTACATTTTGAGCTCAGTAGTAGTTTATTTCACTCGGCATGGCAATCATACAACATTTACTCAGAAATTTATTGAAGGGGATTAGACATACCGATAGCTTCCCTTAGTATGTTGAATTGTTCACGTGCCAAGGTCTTGGTGAAGATATTTGCAAGCTGTTCATTTGTTGGCACATAGGTCAGCTTGATCTCATCTTTTAGAACGTGATCTCTAATGAAGTGATGCCTTATGCTGACATGCTTCATCCTGCTATGTTGGATTGGATTTTTGGACAGATCAATGGCACTCTTGTTGTCACATTTGATCTCTATTGTTTCAGTTTTCACACCATAATCCTCAATCTGTTGCTTTATCCAGAGGACTTGAGCAACACAGCTTCCAGCAGCCACGTACTCAGCTTCAGTTGTAGATAGGGCCACAGATGATTGCTTCTTGCTGAACCAAGATACTAGACAGCTTCCAAGGAAATGACATCCTCCTGAAGTGCTCTTACGTTCTAGTTTATCTCGTCCATAGTCAGCATCAGTATATCCAATGAGAGTGAAGTCATTTGAAGTTGGATACCATAGACCTGCATCAACTGAACTCTGCAAATATCTAAAGATTCTTTTTACAGCTGTTAGATGAGATTCTCTGGGGTCAGCTTGATATCTCGCACAATAACATACTGAGTACTGTATATCCGGTCTACTAGATGGGAGATAAAGTAACGAACCTATCATACCTCGATAGAGTTTAGTGTCTATTGACTTACTTTTCTCATCTTTGCATAGGACAATATCAGTACCCATAGGGGTTGATATTGGTTTGCAGTCCATCATATTGAATTTCTTTAACATTTCCTTGGTGTACTTAGACTGGCTTATGAAGATGCCATTCTTACCTTGCTTGATTTGGAGTCCAAGGAAGAAGTTGAGTTCCCCCATCATGGACATCTCGAACTCAGTTTGCATCTGTTTGCTAAATTCTTTGCACAAAGATTCGTCAGTAGCACCAAATATTATATCATCTACATATATTTGTGCAAGTAGGGTATGTTTCCCCTTTTTCTTAATGAACAAGGTTGTGTCAGCTTTTCCCCTGACATAGTTCTTGGTTAGCAGGAAGTTGGTCAACCTCTCATACCAAGCTCTTGGCGATTGTTTTAGGCCGTACAGGGCCTTTTTAAGTTTATAAACGTGGTTTGGAAATTTTGGATCTTCAAACCCAGGAGGTTGATTAACATATTCGTTTATGAAACCATTAAGAAATGCACTTTTGACATCCATTTGGTATAACTTAAAGTTCATGAAACTAGCATAGGCACACAATATACGTATTGCTTCTAACCTAGCAACAGGTGCAAATGTTTCCCCATAGTCAATTCCCTCTTGCTGACTATAGCCTTGGGCTACAAGTCGAGCTTTGTTCCTTATCACATTTCCATGCTCATCTAGTTTGTTACTAAAAACCCACTTAGTTCCTATAGGCTTTTGATCCCTAGGTCTAGGCACTAAATCCCATACCTCATTTCTGGTGAATTGGTCGAGCTCTTCTTGCATGGCATTGATCCAATATTCATCGTGCTCAACATCAGCAAAGTTCTTTGGTTCATGTATTGAGACGAACGCAACATTGCTGAGGTATTTCCTAAGCTGATCTATGGTCATCAGCTTGTTCTCTTTTACTCAGCTTCCATGGTCAGCTTCGTTTTGTAAGACAGTTCTCAAGAAGACTTTTCTACTTTTGATACTGAGTTGCGTTCCACTCAACTTCGTTGATTTGTTTGATCTTTAGGCTTTTATTCTGAAGATCTTCTATCATGCCGAGTTACACTCCACTCAGCTTGTGCTGTATTCTCATGCTGACTTCGACCTGTTTTACTTTTTATTTCCATTTGTATTTATATATTTACTCAATATTGAACAAACATATTAGTACAATTAAATTAAAGCACTTAAATTTAATTGTTCCTTAATCATGGATTAACTTAAATAATTTTGTCAAATCAAAATCACGTGGAAAGGTGTTTCAACATACTCATCTCCCCGAACGACATGTGGAAGGAGTTCGTATCGGGCTGTCACCGCTCCACGAATGCAGATATTAGTGGCGCGTCTAGGTTCTTGAACATGGTGGATAGGAGGTGAGACAATCCAGTCCTCCCGACCATATCCTGCAGCTGTAAAAATGACACTTATACAATTACTGAATGTTTATGAGGTTTAGGGTTAAAAATAATAAGTAAAATAATTTTTGACTAAATTATTCTTACCTGTCGCACCACGTAACCACGTCACCAAATTCTGACATGTTAATGATCTATTGTAGCATGTCAGATACGATCGAAGCTCCCCTCCCAGCATCTGTGAGGCAACATGTCCTAGAAAACTAGGAATCACGGAACCATCAATAGGGTCACCATCCACTAGCCTAGAAACGAGCCAGCTGTGGTCCTCACTAGCTTTGGGACGTTTGCCGGTCCTTGAAATTTTAAATAATACTAAAATTTTAAATAATTCTATACTAAATACTATACTTTTTTTTTGGTAGAAAAGGAAAAGAAAAATGAACAACAACAAACTACCCAGGAATTAGCCTAGGGAAGCTAACCCCAATTCTATCTTCTAAGAGAAGAGGAGAGATGAAACTAGGGGAAACAGGAAGGGTAGTAACGCCTAACGTCCCTTCATGGCCCGCCGCCGCCAAGCGATCAGCAACACGATTTTGCTCTCTAAAAATGTGTCTGAACTCTACGAACTCAAAGGAGGAGCAAAGCCTTTTAATAGCTTTGATGAGGCTGCGACTGTTAAGACCCATAGAATGATTCTCAGAAATCATTTTGATTGCTTCCAAATTATCAGACTCCACAGAGAGCCTCTTAACACCCAGCCTTTTAGCAAGATTGATTCCAGTAAGAATAGCCCAGAGCTCCGCAGAAAAGGAAGAACCCAACCCTAAATTCTGGGAGAACCCAGAAAGCCAGGCGCCCCCTGCATCTCTAAGCACACCTCTAGCTGCAATCTTACTGTTACTGAGGCAGGAACCATCAGTATTCAGCTTCACAACCCCCTCTCTTGGCCTGCTCCATCCCACGAGATGGACATCACAACACTGAGAGGCTCTGGCAAGGGACTCTCCTTTGAAACTATCGATAATAGAGAAAAGTTTTTTCGAGAAGAAATCAGCTAAGTTTGTCATAAAAACAGTTTTATCTCCAAAAATCTCCTCGTTTCTCCATTTCCAAACTTGGTGACAGATAATAGCAAAGAAAATGTCACCATGCTCCATGTATGGAAGCAACTTTCCTCTAACACCATCAGAGAACCAGTCGACCTCAGAATGTGCCATGAAGGAAGAGAAAATATGGTGTGGGAGAATTTTCCTCCAAACCTCTTTACTATTAGAGCAATCTCTAAGAGCATGGCACAAAGTCTCAACATGGCCTCTGCATCTACTGCAAGCTCCAGAATTAGCCAAGTGCCTTCTGTGCCTATCCGAATTAGTAAGAAGCCTGTCCTTAACGCCCAGCCACAGGAAACTCCTAATACGGAAAGGAACTTTAAGGGTCCAAATCGACTTCCACACATCCGAGGGAGGATCAGATCTAAATACTATACTAAAATTATCAATATTATACTAAAAATTTAAATAATACTAAAATTATAAATACTATACTAAAAATTTAAATAATACTAAAATTATAGATACTATACTAAAATTTTTAATACTATACTAAAAATTTAAATACTATACTAAAATTTAAAATACTATACTAAAATTATAAATACTATACTAAAAATTTAAATAATACTAAAACTATAAATGATACATGTACTCGCAAAGCGACCACCTCTGCATTGTTTGCTCGAGCCCTGGGTCGGCTGCACATCGCCACCCTCACCCTCACCATCACCACCCAATACCGGCCGTCGCTGTGCCTCGGCTACCTCTTGGAAATACTCATCCACAATATCAAGATCAGGATCCCAGTCATCAGAATAATCCACCTCCGCCTCCGCTCCCCTAATCTCAGGCTGATCCAACACAACCTGCTCAATCGAAGCCCCCCGCACCTGCTGCGTCGCAGCCCCTCTCCGTCTACGACCTTATACATCAATACCACACAGTCTCGTATAACGTGGTGTATCCTCCTCCACTTCCATATCTAGACGATGAGCTGATGACGGGATAGATTTTCATGCGACAGTCTCCCGCTCCGTCTACACATAAAAAATTAAACAAAATTAAATTAAAAACAAATATAATTTACAACAACTAAATTTACCTATAATTAACATTATACAATTTACAACATAAAAATTAACTAAAATTAAATTAAAAAAAAAGATAATTTACAACAACTAAATTTACCTATAATTAACATTATACAATTTACAACATAAAAATTTAACTAAAATTAAATTAAACAAAAATATAATTTACAACAACTAAATTTACATATAATTAACATTATACAATTTACAACATACAAATTTAAACAAAATAAAATTTACAACAACTAAATTTAACTATAATTAAACAAAATAAAATTTACAAATACAAATTAATTAAATTTAATTTAAACAATTAACAATTATACCAATTATTAAAATAACAATTATAACATAAAAATTATAATCAAATTAACTTAAACAAATAACAATTATTAAAAATTAATTTAAATAAAATTTATTTAAAAACAATAAAAAAAACCCGAAATAGGGACGGATGTGAGCCTATCACGCCGCACCACAGGTGCGGACATGATAGCCTCATGCCCGCACCTATGGTGCATCGAATAAACATCACGCCGCACCATAGGTGCGGACGTGATTGGCTCACGCCCCACCCCCGATTCCGTAAAAAAAAAACAATTCATCGAACAGATTCAGAAACGTACCAAAAATCGACAAAATAAAACCGTAAATTGTAGCATTAGTGTTTTGCCTTTACCGCTGTAGACACCGGGGTCGGAGGACTGATGAAGAAAAATTATAAAAAGGGATCTGAATCAGTCGATTAAAATAAATGATGAGTCAATAAAAATAATAAATAAAAAAACGTTGTTCAAAGGAACCGTGGAGACCGGTTTGATTGAATTCGGAAATCGAATCGAGATGACGGGCGAATCGGTTCCGCGAATGAAATCTTAAACCGTCTCGCCAAGTTCGGAGTATTTCGTGTCATTTTCTTATTAATTCTATTATTAATAAAATTTCGGGTCAATAAGGGTTTTGTTTTAAAACTCGAAAATAAAAAGAGAGTTTTGTAAAAAGACCAATTTTATAAAAGCTAATTTTATAAAATCGGTTTTGGTAAAAATATTTTTGATAAAAATCATTTTTTAGTTTTGGTTAATTTTAGGAGTATTTTATATTTATTTTCCAATATAGGTATAAACACGACCCCTGACGGGGCCGGTATTTACGTCACGGGCCGTTGGACGGCCCGTGACGGGGACTAGGCCGCCCAGGCCCAGCCCCTGCACTTGGCATTCGGCCAAGTGCATTTTGGTGCACTTGGCCAATGCCAAGTGCAATGTTACATAGGGTTTATTAAAAAAAAATAATAATAATAAAAAAAATAATAATGATAACATTAATAATAATAATAATTATAATGATATATATTAAGCCAAATTAGCTTACCTTGGCTCCAAGTCAAGAGTAAGCTAATTTAGCTTTGCTTGGAGCCTACCCTTAGGCTCCATGCCTATAAATAAGATGGAGCCTAATGCATTCAGGAGGAGGAAAAAAACCCGAACCCCTGGAAAAATTCCCCGAGACCCGAACAAAGCAAAAACACAAAAAAAATCCGACTCAAAACACTATCAATCGACTTGATTTGGCATTCCTATTACCGATTGAGAGGTAATAATCCGAGGAACTAGACCCGTTTATTTATTCATCTCTTTTTATTGTTTGAATCTATTTATTTATTTGTTTTTTACACTTTTATTGTTTAGATTTGTTAAGTTAATTTTTTGTTTTGCATTTGAACAAGTATTTGGTTTTAGTTTTGAAATAAAACTTCGTTTTGGATCCCAATACGAACCGTGACCCGATTCAAGGGTAGTTCGGGATCCAAACGTCGTAGATCCGTTGTTTTATAAATGTTTTGAACCGTTATTTTCAATAAAACGTCGTTTTAGAATCCTCCGTTACAAACCATGACCCGATTTGAGGTAGTTTGGAGGCTAAAATGACAAAATAGAGTAGATCTAATGTTTTTGATAAAATCTGGAAACTGTTGGACTATTTCTGTAAATTGCCGTTTTCTGTCACTAAAAGCGGGTTACCGACGGATTTTCCGTCGGTAAAGCTGCTGGAACTTAAAAAATCCATTTTCCCAACCTTTTTCTCATCTTTTTTTACATTTATTCTTGTATAGGTATATGTATAAATATGTAATAGGATTATTAAAATTATTTTCAAAGTATATGACTAGTAATAACTTACTATTGAATACCTATTTTTGTATATTTGGGTATGATTTTTATTAATTTGGTTTTATAAAAGCTATATGTATATATGTATATTTTCCTTTTATTGTTTTGGGTGGGTTATCCTCCATATATTTATTATGTATAAAAACTATTTTAGTTTAAATATGGTTTTCTTATTTATAAACTTTATCCATTACTTTTTACATATTCTCAAGTTAAAATAAAATGTGTATCATATCTAGTATTATACTTACTACCATTTTTACTTATTAATTCATATATACATTATTATTTTACCTTTTGTATATAAGTATTATTATTATTTTTCCATAGTGTATATTCATATAAATAAGTATATTTATTTCCTCTTTTTTTAATTTCCTATATATATATATATATATATATATATATATGTTTTAAAAAGTATTTGGGTTGGGTGAATTTGGGTTTAATTAGTAAGTGTTGTAATTATGTTCAAGTAAAGGTTAATTGAGTGAAAAGGGGAAAATAAAAGACAAAAAGAGATTTCAAGTTGTTTGTTTAAATTAAAAGTTTTTCTAGATATTCCTAAAGTGTAAATAACTTTTTTTTGTCATTTTTAAACCGTTTCCAAAACATCACGTGTTGAAACCTTAATCCGTTCCAACGACGGATTAAGCGAACATCGTAAATTGTTTTGTTGTAAATAATGAAGTTTTGAATTGCTTTCCTAACTAAATGGTTTTGTACAAAATAAATTGACTTGTATGCTTAATCACGTTTTTAGATTAAAACTGTTTGCTCAACGTTTTCAAATGCTCAAGTCGTTCCAACGGCGATTCGAGTAATCATCATTAACAGGGCTTTGAAACGTACCTAAATCGTTCCAACGGCGATTAAGGTACGAACCATGTAAATAAACTCGTTTTTTGGGAGTGAGATTAGCATAGATGTAATATACAATATAAAGCATAAACCACACTGTGAATAAATCAATTCTTTCTTCTCCCCCTATCTCCCCTAAATACTTTAAATTTATGCAAAATGGGTGATTCTTTACTAAAATGGCTTTTAATGACATGCTCAAAACGGTTTTCAAAACGAGAAAGAAAAGGTTTCAAATGAATTTTAAACTTAAAGAAATATGCGATTAGTCCGTTATCGCCTAACACGCTGAGTAGGATGCTGGTGGTTCATAACCGGGCGATGTCGGGACGCCTAGTAACCTTTCTCCGGAAAGGAGCTAGCCTTCTTGGCTCGTACCTAAGTTTCCTGAACCCTCACCGGTCTCCCGTAAGGGATCAGTGTTCATTTTCCCATTCGTGGGTGGCGACTCTTCCATACTTCGAGCTCCGGTCCTGCCGAGCAGCTTGATTCCACGATTGGTTGCTTTCGGCGCTAATCACCGCTTACGTCGCCATGAGGTGTCCACCCCCCGGTCCGCCCGGGCGAGGCCATTCGGCACCTTGTCTAACAACCGCCCCTCTCACGATCCATGCTTTGGTTGAGAAATTAGTTCAGATTTGATCGAATAGAGTTTAAGGTGTTTGAGAGATTTTGAGATTTTTGAAACTTTAGCCAAAAGGTATTTCGGTCTATTCTCGGGGCTATGTGTGGCTAGGTATAGTAATTCACTTAAATAATCGAATCGGATTGATAACTAGGTTAAGGGTCAATTTATTCAACTGGTTGATTCAAATTGGTTGAACTGGATAATATTATAAATAATATATATATATATATTAATTTCATTTAAATTATAAAATTTATTAAGAGTTTAAAATTTTATTTTATATATATATATATTTTTGAATAAAAAACAATGAATTAATGAGCCAAATCATGGCAAAATTGTAACAATGAATCAGAAACATAACTCGGTAATAAATTAAAAAAAGAAGGGCAAGTGGATAAATGATAAGACTGTGCTAACACATGTGTCATCCCATTCGCTTGCCCCCATATCCATTTGACTCAGTAAGAGTAATTTGATGTTAGAATCGATCGTATTTGAATAATTCTATCCCCAAATTCAGAATCATCAATAGAACTAGAATTTATTGCGTCAATCACTTGTTTAGCATGAGATTCGAAAACCACATTCCTTATTCCATCAGTTTCTAGCCATTGCATAAAATGTAATAGAGTTTCGGCCTCACATTCTCATGTTGTCGGACAACATAACAACCCCGCACATCTCCCTATTACAAACTGCCCATTTGCATCTCATACTGCTACTTCCATCCCTGCACGACCATCAGCGTTAAAGCATGCAACATCAACACAACATGAGAGAAATACTTCCGATGGCGGGTGCCAAGCCGTGCAACCAGTAGATGAAATATTTCCTGCTACTGTATTCCCGATCCGTTGTTCTTCTGTATCAGTCTGATTCCTCAAGGCATTTGCTTCTGACCAATCATTAAGTACTGTGCACGCTTGAGCCACTATTTGATCTGTTGTGCGAATCTCATACTGCCAAAGACGAGTATTTTTAGCCTGCCATAAACTCCAGAGGTGCATCAAAAATGTTTTTACAATTTGTTCCGGTGCTGCTCTAATCATATTATGAAACTATGATGTCAGGTTCTCAGCCACTGCCGCCTCCGCATTAATTCGTTCTAGAAGTCCCGCCTTCTACCATACTCTTATAGCTCCTGCACATTCAATAAAAAGATGCCATCCATACTCCCAAGGTTCGTTACATATCACACAAGTACTACATACCTGTAACCCACGAAATTGAAGATTCACACGCGTTGGGAGACAATTGCGTGCTAATTGCCAACCAAAATGCCGAACCTTTTGTGGAATTTCAGCATACCATAATTTTTTCCAAGCTCCCTGAACATGAAATCCTTCACCTGCTTCCAACGTTGTAGCCAATCGGTAAGCACTGTTCACTGTGTAACGTCCCGAAAAATGGAATTTCCCTATTAACCGATTCTCACTACTCAAAGTACCAACGACCAGTTTATGAATTTCTGTAATATCTCTATGCTCGAAAATTTCCTCCAACAACTCTTCATCCCAATCCCTGGAATTATGGATAAACAAATCATTAACTTTCAAATACTCCAACCCTTCCACCATAGGGGTTCGTATATAGCTATCATCCTCATTACGCAACCATCTCTCACTCCACACATTTATTGATTGACCGTTTCCAATTTTCCATCTGATTTCTTCTCTAATGATTAGTTGAGAACTCCAGATACTTCGCCATATAAAACTTGGTGAATGCCTCAATGAGACCCCCATAAAATCCCCTCTTGGATAATATTTAGCTTTGAAAACTTTACTAACAAGCGAAGATGGATTGGTAAATAACCGACATCGCTGTTTTTCCAACATAGCAAGATTAAAGGCTGTGAAATTTTGGAAACTCGGTCCTCCCATCAATTTTGGAGCACATAATCTATCCCATGTCATCCAATTCAGTCCTCTCTCACCTGACTTTTTATCACCCACCAAAACGAATTCAGCATTCGTTGTAATTCCTCAGCCGTCGATATAAGGAGCAAGAATACGTGTAGCCTTACCAGAGGCCAGATGTTATCAAATAATAGATCATGGTCAAAATAGTGCTTTAATCCTAAATTATATCTATAGTACTTTAATTTTTTCCTTTTCCTATAATCTCTAATCTTCAAAATTAGATATTATAATTTTTGAATTTTACGTTTTATTAACATAAGAGCTTATTTTGTTAAAAACAAAGCAGAAAACGAAGAAAAGAACGAAACAAACATATAAGCAGGGTCGGCTTCTAGGAACAGGCTGCATAGGCGGCCGCCTAGAGCCTCCGATCAGAATTTGTTTCAAATTTGATAATTATTAAGATTGTTATGATTAAAAAGTATGCAGACTTGGATTTATAACAAAATGTAGTGCTAGACTAAATGGTAAAAACATAGTTGATGTATTTATGAGAGTAGGTATTTCTTCTTATTATTATTATATAAAATTCTTTTCTTTTATTTTTCATATATGTTTTGTTTTTCTTTTTATTATTATTATATAATTTTAATAATTATTTTTTTATAATCTTAATTTTTCCTTAAATCAAATTATTAATATATATTCAATCTAAAATGACTAATATATATTGATTCACTTGTTACAATATATTTATAACACAATTAATTTTCACTAATTTACTCATATTACTGAGTTTTTATTATTAAGAGGTTGAGGGCCAGGAAAGGAAGCCCGAAACATCCCAAGTAGGTTGGCACCCCTCAGACGACCACCCCCGAACCCAAATCAATAAAAAAGAAAAAAAATACAATCAATATCAAAGAGTGAATAGGAAAATCTAAGCAAACTGATACAAGTTCCGACCGTTACAATTATCTCAAATAAAACTAGAACAAAATTGAGGATGCGAGTCAGTGAGGCTCTGAACTGATCCTGCCAAAGTTGGCCATTGCATCTGCAACCTGATTACCTTTTCGAAAACGTGTGACACAATCAAATGAATTTCACGAAGCAAGACGCGACACTCCAGATGCTCATTGTTAAGCCCAAAATATACCTAAAATATCATTAATATTTACATCAGTTTTGCTACGAATTCATACTATTTATATCTGTTTAGCGTACTTTTACTTCCGAATATGTTTCTTTCATGCAAGGTACCTGAATATTTGGTAAAATCCAAATAGGAACAAAAAGAGGATAAAAACAGAAGAAAAACACTACAAAAGGAGTCAAAGACGAGGAAAATCAAACGCACCGAAACGAGGACGAGGACGAAGTCAGAAACGGAGTAAAAACCTCCATGTCGCGACCGAGAATCCTCCATTCTCGGTCGCGACACGCGTCGACCAGCAACTTCTCCCTTCTTTTTAAAGGCTAAAACCCGCTCCCCCATTCTCGGCCGAGAATTAATTATTCTCGGTAAGATCAGAATTTCCAGAAGGGCTATTTGTACACATTCATTTTCAAAGAAACACGACCGTTCGATTGGATAAGAACGCCTCTTCTCAGCAGACACGTTCCTTAAACCCGACTCTTCAACATCTATAAATAAAGAGTTGATTTCAAAGTTGAATATATATTGAAGAGAAGATTAGTATAGAGTTAGTGCAGAAATTCTGAGTCAAACGATTCAGAGTTAGAAGTTCGATTTTGTAAAAAGCAATATGATGTACACATATTGTTTATCAAATAATTACAAACACAGTAGCATTTAGATTTGTTCATATTAGTTTACATTTTGGTAGTAGATAGACCAATCTCTATTCCGAAGATTCAGCGAGAAGATTTAGTAGAGGATTCGCCCCAAGAGCCTGACAAACTCTAAACGAGGTTCAAGGAAAGGATTGACAACCCGTTCGCTTGAAAGTCGTCGAAAGCTTCCATGCTTCTTGTTCTCTGTAAACTTGTATCAAATTCATACTTCATCTAATAAAGTTTATTCTATTCGATAGATTTTTATGTAGCACTTATGGTAAATGATTCGAAGTGAGTTCTGGTGTTTTCATTAATACGTAGTTGAATTCAAAATCTTTACAAGGAAACTTTGTTGAACACTTAGACAAATTGGTATCTTGGATAAAAGTATCAATTCGGTTAAGGAAGCAATCTAACCAGTTAGGGGATTGTTGCGTTCAAAGCCTTTTAATTGAATGAGTTCACGTTATTACATTTATATAATTTGTATACAAAGTTTAAAGTTGTTTTCTTTGCTTAATGCAAACGAATAAATTTATTCACTTTTTTAAAGCACTAAACGTTTCTGTTTTGTAAATTCATCCTTAAATCAGAAGTGATTTCTAACATTCTACATACTATAGTCTAATTCTTATTCTAGCAATTTCAAAACCAAATCCAATTAAACGATTTTCCATATTATAAACCTTGAAAGTAAATCAAACCGATTTAAAATAAGTTTTCGTTAAAATGCGTTCCCTGTGGGTTCGATATCTTTTATTACTACAAGCGTATGCCGTGCACTTACGGAAATCGCTCAACAAGTTTTTGGCGCCGTTGCCGGGGAACGCCAAAATTTTTAACAAAAATTTAGATTTTTCGTGTTTTATTTCGAATCTAGGTTTACACATACTTATTCAAACTTTTATATTTTATTTATTTCGGATTACTAACATATTTATTTTTCAAATTCTGTTTTGAAGGTAGTTTTGGTTTGTGCAAGATTTCAGGTACATGCACAGTTCTCGAAGTTCAGGCACTACACCAGACCCTATTGACCCAGAAATTGAAAGAACCCTTAAAAAGAACAAGAAAAACAAGAAAAACAAAAACAAAACTCCATTAAAAACTAGAGATACCGAGCCAGAAACTATGGCTACACTTATGGATTACGCTAGGCAAGGAGTGGCCGGTGTAACCAACAGCATAGTTAGACCCCAAATAAATGCAAACCAAATTGAAATTAAGCCAACACTGCTTAATATGTTGCAAAATAATGTAACATTTTACGGGTTGCCTAACGAAAATCCTAACACCCATTTGACAAATTTCCTTGAAATTTGTGACACTTTTAAAATAAGTGATGTGACTGCCGAAACAATCAAACTTCACCTCTTTCCTTTCACTTTGAAGGACAGAGCCAAAGAGTGGTTAACTTCTATGCCAGGCGCAACGTTTGAAACTTGGGACCAACTTGCCCAAGCATTTTTATCAAAATATTTTCCTTTAGCAAAAACTGCAAGAGTCATAAAAGAGTTAACATCTTTTTCTCAACATGATAACGAAACTCTTTATGAGGCTTGGGAATGTTTTAAAGAACTTCAACGTTTATGCCCACACCACCAATTGCTCGATGCACTTTTAATGCAAACATTTTATAATGGATTAAATCCTACAACTAGAGGTTCATTAGATGCTATGTCGGGAGGGTTATTTATGAAAAAGACATCTGCCCAAGCAAGAGAGCTTTTGGAGGAAATGGCGATTAACAGCAGTATGTGGCCCGCAGATCGTGGACATATACTAGTGGCGAAACCATCATCCTCAAACACATCATCGGTTAAAGGTATAGTGAATCTTGATCCAGTTGCGATGTTACAAGCCCAATTTTCTGCCTTATCGCACAAAATTGATAGGTTTATGGCACCGTGCGACTCTAATGGTAATCCAATCTAAACGGATGTGGATTATGAAGGTATGAGCAAGATTGAACAGGTAAATTTTGTCCAATGGAAAAACCAAACTAATAACCCTTATTCCAATACTTATAATCCTAGATGGAGAAATCATCCTAACTTTAACTAGAGAGATAACAATAATAATGCAAATGCTAATCAAAATCGTACCAATAATTATCAAAATCAATCAAGAGATACGATTAGCACTTTATCTTCTAAAATCGACAAATTTATAGATGCTATGAGTGGAAAAATAAGTAATCACGACGATGGTTTTAAACGGATCGAGAATAAATTCGATCAGCTTATTAAAAAGCACTCATCTAGCATCCATAATTTGGAGGTCCAAATTGGACAACTTGCTAAATCAATTCCATCCCGAAAAGAGGGAAGTCTTCCCAGCCATACGGAAGAAAATCCGAAAGAGCAGGTAAAGGCTATCACTCTTCGTTCATGGAAAAATTATTTAGGACCGGAAATGCCCGGAGATTCAACTTTACCATGAACTGATTTACCAAAATCCAAAGAAGATATATCAAACACTAAAAGTTCACCAATTGACTCGAGTACAAAAACTTTTGTACCCAAACCACCTTTTCCACACAAAGTCCGAAATAAGAACTATGACAAACAACTTTTAACATTTTTAGACAAACTTAAAAATTTGCACATTAATTTGACATTTATGGATGCGATTACACAAATTCCCAATTATGGTAAGTTCTTAAAAGATTTAATTTCAAAGAAAATTAGTTGGGAAGGGTTTTCATCCATTTCACTAACTGAAGACTGTAGTTCGATAGTGTCGAGTAATTTGCCTACTAAACTCAAAGATCCCGAATGTTTTACTATTCCGTGTAAATTGGGAGATATTGAATTCCCAAGTTGTCTTTATGATTTAGGAGCAAGTATAAACTTAATGCCGTTGTCTATTTTTAATAAGTTAGGTTTAGAAGAAGATATCAAACGTACCAATATGGTTTTGCAATTAGCGGATCAAACCACTAAAAGACCATATGGTATAATTGAAGATGTTTTAGTTAAAGTCGACAAATTTATTTTTCCTACCGATTTCGTTATAATAGATTTTGCATATGACGTTAATTGTCCACTAATTTTTGGCAGACCGTTTATGAACACGGGACGTGCTCTAGTCGATGTGTCGGAAGGGAAAGTAGTTTTAAGGATATGAGAAGATAAGATCGAGTTTGATATGAACAAAGCAATGAAATATCCTATGGAGGAATTCGCCTGTATGAAACTTGATTTAGTTGAAGAATGTGTTAATGACATTATTCAAAAAGAAGAAATAATAGACCAATAATGGGTGAAGAATTAGAAGATAAGGACCTAGAGCCTTTGATTCGAGAAGATGGACCAGTTCCGCCTTCAATTGTAATTCCCCCTAAATTAGAACTTAAAGAGTTACCAAACCATTTGAGGTACGCTTTCTTAGGCGAAGGTGATTCTCTACCTATAATTATCTCTAACAAATTAACACATGTTCAATTAGAAAAATTGAAAGAAGTTGTTAGAAATAGAATAGGAAGTATGGGATGTCAAATTTCAAACTTGAAAGGAAATAATCCTAGTATTGTAATGCACAGAATTCACTTAGAAGAAGATAAGCCACCTAAAGCGGATAGGCAAAGACGCTTAAATCCGAATATGAAAGAAGTAGAAAAAATGAGATTACTAAACTTTTAGACAATGGAATCATTTATCCCATTTCGGATAGTGAATGGGGTTAGTCCAATCCATTGTGTTCCTAAAAAATGAGGCATAACTGTTGTAAGGAATGACGAAGGTGAATTAATACCTACACGAACCACCACCGGTTGGAGGGTTTGTATAGATTATAGGAACCTTAACAAATCAACTAGGAAAGATCATTTTCCTCTACCTTTCATTTATCAAATGATCGAAAGGATAGCTGGTCATGCTTTCTATTGTTTTCTAGATGGTTACTCTGGATTCTTTCAAATTTATATTCACCCGGATGACCAAGATAAAACAACCTTCACATGTCCTTATGGAACATTTGTATATAGGAGAATGCCTTTTGGTCTATGTAATGCACCAACAACATTTCAACGTTGTATGACTGCAATTTTTAACGATTTCATTGAAGACATCATGGAAGTTTTTATGGATGATTTTTCCGTTTATGGAGATTCTTTCGATGCATGTTTACAGAACTTGGATAAAGTTTTATCTAGATGTGAAGAAACGAATTTAGTGTTAAACTGGGAAAAATGTCATTTCATGGTCGACGAAGGAATTGTTTTAGGTTATAAAATATCTGAAAAAAGGACATGCAGGTTTTTACAGACGATTTATTAAAAACTTCTCTGTAATTTCCAAACCACTTACTAATTTACTCATGAAAGACTCAACCTTTGATTTCAATGAAGATTGTGTTAAGGCTTTCGAAACATAGAAAACAGCTTTAGTCAGTGCACCCTGTTAGGCGTGAAATTGACTAAGTTTAACTTAATATTTACAAGGGATTTGGGTGTTATTTATGCTATATTGCAAAGAATAAGGTCTGATTAATGTCTTTATGCAGATTAGTAAAGATAAATGCTAAACATGCTGGAAACAGCTTGTTTCGCTACGGCCAAAGAGAAGTGGAGCCTTCCTTATGTCCAGCGGTCAAACGCCGGATTATCCAATGATGGACAGTGATAGATCAGAGGTGGCAGAGGCAGAGACAGAGCAGCAGGTGGAGAAGTGTAGAGGCGGTATCACCGAAAGAAGCATGATGACAAGAAGTATCAACCCTTGAGTGTTCAAGGGTCAAAAAGGATCTTTAATCATTTTAGTTTATTTTGTTTTAGTTTTTAGTTGACTTATTTTTCTGGAAGGGTATGAAGGTTGTACCAATTTTGCCCCTTTCTTTCTCCTTTAAGTAGGCGTAGCAATGGAAAGATAGGGAGTTCGAAATTTTAGTAATTTTTAGAAGTAGAATAGTTGTCTGTAGAAAGAAAGAAAAGACAGCTCGGATGGAGTCTCTTAAGGTCTCAAGAACTACCGATTACTCACTGCTCGATATGAGTGAGTAGTCTATTTGAATGGGCACGGCCAGACCGAGCCGGTAATGTAAGTTTCACATCGTTTTTAATGAATATTTAGTATTTTGCCAATGCTGTGATTGATGAGGATTTAACTTTCATGCCTCGGCATTTATGCATGTGTTAGATGGCTGTTAGGATACTACTTACATCTTCACCGATATCTCTATTAATCTCCCACCCTCGAAGCAGACCAGCTAGATGGTTGTGCCAAGGGTTTTCTTAATCAGAAATGCAGTTTCGTCCTTAATGCAAGAAAGAACGTATCTTTAGGACGCTAAAGGTTCTAGTAAATCTTAGGAACTTAAGAACATACGAAAGTTGACTTAAGCTCGCATAAAAACTGATACTTTGGCTTCATTGGCATTATCTTGTATTCATTAGAATGTTGTGAGGCTTTGCACAACCTGTTCAGCAGTGTCGAGCCTGTTCTGTTTTCTAAATCATTACCAAGTTATCTTATTTCTTACTGCGTCAGCCCTCTTGCATCTTACAAAACCAACATCACACAATCAAATTAAAAAGGAGAAAACATGTTTGACCCACACGCTGTTTAGCAACAATTTCTGATATACATTTGAATCTCAATCCCTGTGGAGACGATACTTAACTTATCACTTTATTACTTGTATCTAGTGCACTTGCTAGAGTCTCATTTGAGGACAACAAGTTTTTGGGCCGTTGTTGGGGATTGAAAGCAAAAAAAAAAATTTATCTGAAATTTATGTGAAACAGGGTGTTTTTAATCCGTTTGCTAAGGCGTGCAGGAAACAAAGAAGTTCTTAACCTGTTTATGCGTAGAACTGGACCTCCTGTTTTTCCTATCGATCTCGAGTTAGAGAGAACGTGTAGACGCAATAGAGCGGGAGCTCGACGTGCTAGACAGAGAGAAAGACAACGAGAGAGAAGAATGGCTGGAAGGGTACCACCCGAACAACCAGTTCAACCAAACCAAGAAGAAGAAGGAGAAAATAACAACCCTCCTGTTATGTGAATCAGAGATTATTCAAGGCCAACCACAGAGGGACATTCCTCATGTATTGTGTTACCCAACGAGGGGAACAACATGTTCGAAGTAAAGGGGTCCATGATACAAATGATTCAGGCCTCCGTACAATTTAATGGGTTTCAATCTGAAGATCCAAATGGGCATATTCAAGAATTCATCACGTTGTGTAACACATTCAGATCGAACAGAGGTGTTTCTGACGATGTAATCAGATTGAAGCTGTTTCCTTTTTCCCTGAGGGATAAAGCTAAGAACTGGCTAAGAAATTTACAGCCAGGAACAATCACAAATTGGGAAGAAATGGCGCGAGCTTTTCTGATGAAATATTTCCCACCACGACAAGCCATCAAACTGAGAAATGAAGTGTCTCGGTTCATACAAGAAGAGGATGAGTCGCTGGCAGAAGCCTGGGAAAGGTATAAAGAGTTATTGAGAAGGGTGCCAAATCATGGTACCCCTATGTGGATGCAAGTGCAAAATTTCTACAATGGTGTGACCAACATTTACAAAATTCAAATCGAATCCATTGCTAACGATAATCCAGAAGATCTTGAGCCACAGGCTTTGTATGACCTTATTGAGAAGGTAGTCAGCACAAGTTACAACTGGCACTCAGCCAGAAGTGAAGGGAAGAAGATGGGAGATGATGATGTTGTGTCGAAACTAACAAGTCAGGTAGAACAGCTTGCTCGACAACTGGGAAAGATCAACGTGTCTTCAATCCACAATGAACCACCATTCAATGACATTTGTGATTTTTGCGGAGGAGCTCATTTCAATATAAATTGTCCCGGAGTTAAGCAAGGAAAGGGCACACAGGCTGAATGTGACTACGCAGGGTATAATCAAAGGAACCAGCCTAACCGTTATTCAAACACGTACAACTCTGAAACCAGGAACCATCCAAATTTTGGATGGAAAGGACAACCAGACCAGCTGGGACAACCACGGTATCAAGACCAGCCAAGGTATCAACAACAGCAAGGAGGACAGTACCAACGACAACCTCAGCAGCAATACAAGCAACCTGTGCCACAAAAGGAAGATGTCGAACCAGATATGAAAACAATGATGATGCAGTTCATGAAACAGACACAGGCGTCGATCAAGAATCTGGAGACACAAGTTCACCAGATAGCTGCATCCACGTCAAAAGGAAAGGGAATAACCCTTAGGTCTGGTAAGGAAACTCAACCAATTGTTTTGACTGATAAGAATGCTGAGTGTGTAGGAACGTCCAAGGAAGCTGAAGGGGAGCAGGAAGAGGCCGTTCCCAGTAATGATGAAACAAGGAAGGCAAACTGCACAAGTAAGCCGGACCAAGAGGAGGGAGAAAGAATGTATAAACCACCACCACCGTATGTTCCACCTGTGCCATATCCAACGCGTCTAATCAACAAAAAGCTGGAAGAGCAGAATTCGAAAGTGTTGGATACCTTAAGGAAGTTACACATCAACATTCCTTTCATAGAAGCACTGGCACAGATGCCGACATACGCCAAATTCCTCAAAGACATTTTGTCGAACAAAAAGAAGCTGGAGAACATTTCCATGATACAACTCAACAGAGATTGTTCATCAATACTCCAAAACAAGCAGCAGCTGCCCAAGAAACTAAAAGATACAGGGAGTTTTTCGATTCCTTGTTCAATTGGAAAGCTAAATATTGAAAATGCACTATGTGATCTAGGAGCTAGCATAAACCTCATGCCGTATTCTGTATATGCAAAACTTGGATTAGGGGAACCCCAACCTACTCGTATGTCTATTCAATTAGCTGATCGTTCAGTATGCTATCCTAGGGGGGTTGTGGAAGACGTGCTAGTCAAAGTAGGGAAATTTATTTTGCCCGTTGATTTCATTATAATGGACATTGATGAAGACTTGCATGTTCCTATCATCCTAGGTAGACCATTTTTAGCCACAGGCAGGGCATTGATAGACGTAGGCGAGGGACAATTATTTTTAAGGATTAATGGGGAAGAAGTCATCTTTAAGATGAACGAGGCAATGAGACGTGCAAATAATAATGATGACACATGTTGTTTCTTGGATGATTTTCAAAGTCTTTCTACTTTGCAGGAACAGGACACTTTAGAAACTTATTGGGAGAAGAGGTGAACATATGCGAAGGAACAGGTTGTTCCATTGAATCCAGCTTACCGGAACCTCCTTTCGATCCTACTGTTCCTACTCATCAAGAACCACCGGAGATACCAACTGTGCCGGTGACTAAACCGGAATTGAAACCATTGCCTGCACACCTCGAGTATGCATTCCTTGAACCACCCAGCGGAAGTCCGGTCATCATATCCTCAAAGTTAACTCCTGATCAAAAGGCGCAACTCATGGCGGTTTTGCGAAGAAACAAGGATGCAATCGCATGGAAAATCGATGACATAAAAGGAATTAGTCCTGCAGTCTGTGTTCACAGAATCTTGATGGAAAAGGAGCACAAACCAACTGTCCAACCGCAACGAAGGCTAAATCCCCACATGAAGGAGGTTGTGAGAAAAGAAGTGATCAAGCTTCTCGATGCTGGCATTATTTACCCAATATCTGATAGTGTGTGGACAAGCCCTGTTCACGTTGTGCCAAAGAAGGGAGGAACAACAGTAGTCCTCAATGAGAAAGACGAGTTAGTGCCCACAAGAACGATTACAGGGTGGAGAGTTTGTGTTGATTACAGAAAGCTCAATGAAGCCACGAGGAAGGATCATTTCCCTTTGCCCTTCATTGATCAGATGCTGGAGCGGTTAGCAGGATATGCTTTCTATTGTTTTCTCGACGGATATTCAGGATACAACCAAATCGCAATTCGTAGTGAGGACCAAGAAAAGACAATGTTCACATGTCCATATGGGACTTATGCTTACAGAAGAATGCCGTTCGGGTTGTGCAACGCTCCAGCCACTTTTCAGCGATGTATGATGTCCATTTTTCATGACATGGTGGAGTGGGCCGTAGAAATATTCATGGACGACTTCTCGGTTTATGGAAACTCTTTTGATAGCTGTCTAAACAACCTCGAAGTTGTGCTTGTGCGATGCAAGGAAACTAACTTGGTCTTAAATTGGGAGAAGTGCCACTTCATGGTCATGGGAGGAATTGTCCTTGGGCATAAAATTTCAGAGAAAGGGATGGAAGTGGACAAAGCTAAGGTAGAGGTGATAGAAAAGCTAGCTGTGCCTACCAATGTAAAAGATGTGCGAAGTTTTTTGGGGCACGCAGGGTTTTATCGCAGGTTCATCAAAGACTTTTCAAAGATTGCGCTTCCTTTGTCGGCTTTACTTCATAAGGAAGCTGAATTCTCTTTCGATGCAAACTGTGTGAAGGCGTTTGAGCTCTTAAAGACCAAGCTGATCAACTCGCCTATACTGGCAGGACCTGACTGGGAGCAACCTTTTGAAATGATGTGCGACGCAAGTGATACTTGTGTGGGAGCTGTTCTTGGACAAAGGATTGAGAAGAAGTTCCGGCCTATTTACTATGCAAGCAAGACATTAAACGAGGCCCAACAGAATTATACAACTACCAAGAAGGAACTTCTTGCAGTTGTGTATGCCTTCGACAAATTCAGACCCTACTTAGTGCTATCCAAGGTTGTTGTTCATACAGACCACGCTGCGTTGCGATACTTGTTTGCTAAAAAGGATGCTAAGACGAGGCTGATCCGATGGTTATTATTGCTTCAAGAGTTTGATCTAGAAATAAGAGATAAAAAGGGAACGGAGAATGTCGCAGCTGATCATTTGTCAAGGATTGATCACCAAGGCAGTCAGGAACAACCAGAGATTGTTGAAAGGTTTCCAGACAAACATCTATACACTGCACAGTCTACGCCATGGTTTGTCGATATTGCCAATTACCAAGCAAGTTCGCTCAAGCCTCACAAACTGTCCACTAATCAGAGGAGAAATTTTTTTGCTGAAATTAAATATTACTTTTGGGATGACCTTTATCTTTTCAGGTTGTGCGCGGATCAAATTATTCGAAGATGTATATCGCAAGAAGAGGGACAGGATGTTCTAAGCCACTGTCATGACCGTGAAGCTGGAGGACACCATAGCGCTAGCAGAACTGCAACTAAGGTTCTTCAGTCAGGTTTTTTCTGGCCAACACTTTTCAAAGATGCCTATCTATTCGTTAGCACTTGCAATGAGTGCCAGCGAACAGGCAACATCTCAGCTAGGAATGCTATGCCCCTCAACAACATAGTTGTATGCGAAATTTTTGACATCTGGGGCATAGATTTTATGGGTCCATTCCCTACATCCTTAGGAAATAAATATATCTTAGTTGCTGTGGATTACATGAGCAAGTGGGTTGAAGCAATGGCTAGTCCCACCAATGATGCCCGTGTGGTAGTAAAATTCCTGAAAAGGCTTTTTGCCAGATTCGGTGTCCCACGAGCGATCATTAGTGATCAAGGAACCCACTTTTGCAATGCCAAATTCGAAAAGCTGATGGGAAAGCTTGGAGTCTCTCACAGAATTGCCACACCTTACCATCCACAAACAAGTGGACAGGTAGAGATTTCCAATCGTGAAATCAAAAGAATTTTAGAAAAAACTGTTGGCAATTCTAGGAGAGACTGGGCGAACAAGCTTGACGATGCTCTTTGGGCATATAGGACTGCCTATAAAACACCAATTGGAATGTCTCCGTTTAGACTGTTATATGGAAAATCTTGTCACCTTTCTGTTGAAATGGAACAAAGGGCCTTCTGGGCGTTAACTTTCTTAAATTTTGAGCAACAGGCTGTTGGAGATCAGAGAAGACTTCAACTCTGCGATATGGAAGAGTTCAGGTTGTTCTCATATGAGAATGCCGTGAATTACAAAAACAAGACAAAGCTGTGGCATGATAAAAAAAACTCCATACAAAAACATTCTAAGAAGGTCAGAGAGTCCTCCTGTACAACTCAAGACTCAGGTTGTTTCTTGGGAAGCTAAAGTCAAGATGGACGGGACCTTATACGGTGCACAAGGTGTTTAATCATGGAGCGGTTGAGATTGGCAGGGAAGGTCAGGAACCTTTCAAAGTGAACGGGCAGAGATTAAAACCATATCTAGAGAATGATCACACAAGGAAGATTGATACTGTTCATTTCCAGGACCCCCCAAGCCAGTAAAAGCACAAACAGGGTGTTCGCTACAAACACCAATTGTAGCACAAGTAATTTTGCATTTTAATTATTTTAATTTAGTTAAATAGTGTCAATTGTAGTAGAGTCATTTAACGTAGAACTGTGATTCGTAATAGGTATCTCATGAACAGGCACATGGGTAAAACTCAAACCTTTTCCTAAAGGTGTAGTTTTACAAATGTACCTGTTCCGTAGGGGAGCAGTATCTTGGGAAAATTGGGCGGCAAAAACAAAAAGAAAAAAATAATATAAATCAGAAAAAGTAGAGACGTCCAATCCTATCCCCATAGGCACTCATCTCGCCTGTCTTCCTCGATGAAATCAAACGGATATGGAGCAATTAATTCGAAATTTAAATCGTGACCATTCGTCACCCTTGATCCTATTTCGAATGAACATGCCGTTTTGCCAATCTGTCCAGGTGGCGTCCTCTGAATCGACCTCATAATGACAGATTGGCAACCGGACATTTCTGCTCTCCCTACTTAAGAGCTCTACTTCATTACGGTCATTCGCTCACTGTATTTTTCTTTCTTTCTTTTCCTTTTCTTTTCTTCGTTTGATCTTTTCATTTAGACATTCCATGCTCTGTGCCCTTTACCACTGGGAAACATTATTTAAACTCGAGCACATCATGAGAACCCGTGGTTCAGGAAAACACGTAAAAGTTGAGGGCTCATCCAAGAAAGAAAAAGCGAAGGGGAAGATGACGGAGCCCAATACTGTAGCCTTCGTTCCAGACGAGAAACTGGTGAAGAAACTGTCCCAATTCAAAGACGCAACCGTACAGGCTTACTACGAGGAGCTGGCTAAGCTGGAGTTCGGACCCATCCGAACAGTTTGTTGGGAAACCCTAAAGCGGCTAAAGTTTGATACTCGCGTGCGTGCACTCATGGAGGCAGGCCACTTTGGATGCTTCTTTGAGATGAAGGAACCTGCCTATCGGGAACTGACACTCGAGTTCTTGGCCACTTTTAAGCACAACGTGGAGATAACCGATCCTGAGGAAGAGGGAAAGTTCAGCTTTCGACTCATGGGTCACTCCCAGAGGCCGTCGCTCAACCTATTCAACCAGATGTTAGGTGCTGCCGATGACGATGACCTTGAATCGGAAAGCTACAAAGAGGCATTCACCAAGACGCCAGATGTCTTTGACCCTACGGCTTTCTGGGAGTCAATTTCGAGACAGAAATACTATGATGGTAGCGTGTCCAAGGCTTCCAATGTTGATGACTATGCAATCCGCTATTTGCACAAGCTAATTTCCGACACAATATTTGCCCGAGAAAATCAAGCCACCATGCTACATGCAGATCTCACCGCCTTATGGAGTATGGCAGTTGGTCCGAGAATGAATCTAGGCTACTGGTTCGGAGAATACATCAACGCTTTCTGCAAGAAGAACTCTTCACTCATCTGTTGTGGGAGCATCGTCACCAGGATTGCTGAATCAATCGGAGTTTTTAAACCCGAAGACCACTCTCATCTCACGATTGTGAACCACCCGGACCAGATTGACCTCCGGAGCCTACAGAAGATGTTGTTCGGAAAGATGGTAAATGGGAAGTGGGTATGGATGTCGGACTTTGTCACATCAAGGCAAACAGAAAGCCGTAGAAGGAAAAACGAACCAACAGTGTCGGTCTCATCAGATTCTAAACAGGTCGAGAAACCAAAGGACCTGGCATTTTATCAGAAGTGTGCAAAGCTTTCCAGCGAGGATATAATGGATCGATTCAACGCCCTGTTTGCCCAAAATCAGGAGAACCGTGAAATGATATTCGCCCTGGAGCAGAAATACGAGTCTCAACAGGGGTCGATCGATATGCTCAAAACCATTTGTATTGAGGAGCATGGAAAGGAAAGTCCTTCTGGTTTTTTTGAAAAGAGTCCGGTAAAAAAAGTGCCTGAAACTCCTGCTAGTGCTCGTGTTAATGCTAATGCTGGTACGCCCTCGAAAGAGGATGGCATTCCTGCCACTGTGGATAGAGAGGTTAACTCCTCTCTCTCCCAACCCGCCTGATCTGTCCAAATTGTCGTTGTCCTAGCATCTGGTAACCTCTAACACCCTTACTCTATCACGTTATGCTCTGCCTGTATTATTATGTTTTCATTTATCTGCCATCTACTACCGTGTTAATAACATTGAGGACAATGTTTGGTTTTCATTTAGGGGTGGGGAGGATTGTGTATCACAATTTATGCAAGCATGACATGATAAATGCTTTAAATTTTGTTTGTTTAATTAGTAATTTGATGTAGAACAAATATCCCTTGAGAATCTCTGTTGCATATGTCCTTGGCAATTATTGTGATGCTTGTGTTCATTTTCTCTTCTGCCTATTTATTCACCATCTAGTAAATTGTTTTGTGTTCAGCGGGAATCAAAGAACAGACTGTGCATGTTTTGATGTAGTAGTTTAGTGTTACTTGCTTGTTTGCACTTTGTGTCCCCAAATCAGGAAGTTCCAAAAATTTTCAAATTTTTAATTCCTCTTTCAAAATTAGTAACCCTTGCCTTACTGCATTTTCCCAAATATAGTGAGAACTTGATCCTAAGATTGCATCTATGGTATGCATTGATTCTTTTCTGAGTGGGCCAGCGCTCACTATCTTTAGGGAGAATTTGCCTTGGTGCCCTGTTGAAATGGTGATTGGTTCTGACTCTCATAGGAGGAAAAAGGCATTTAGTTACCCTCTCCGCTACACAAAAAGACACATGTGCTTTGCACTCCAATTATTAGGATAACCAAGTCGAGCCATGACCTGCTCTTTCTGAAAATCCACGAATGATAGCCCTCTCCCTTCACTTAAAACTCTAAAACACCCCGAGTTCTGTCTTATGCTTCGAAAAGCCAATCGTTTAAAATAGAATCACGTGCTTAAGTTATGCAGAAATAAGCGGTTGAGCAAATATTGCTTAGGAAAAGACTGAAAAGACTTGGGAATATAATGTGGGGAGGAAGGAACCTTAATAAAATAACAAAAAGAGTACTGGGTTATGAGGAAACAGGTTGTGTAGATAAGCAAAAAGGATGAATAACAGTAATCAATGTAGGCTATGTGGGTTAAATAAATTGCAAAAAGACAGAGTTCATACACTAAAATAACCTTTCACTGTCAAACCTGAACCTAAGCCTAACATTACAACCTTTATAAAGACCTTTGGACTATGTCTGGAGGAACTTTGACCCTTAGATTCGGGACCAATAGGCAAACTCGCACCCTGAGGGTGTGGTGTCTGTGCTGAGGAGTGAAATCGCATTCTTTTTCCTGTGGTAAGTAAATGTCATGCGAGAGTGAGTGAATTATTCCATTCCTTAGTGAGGCATGTCTGGCAAGTAGGTAACTCTTTGTGAAGGAGGAAGTCTAAATTTTAAGATTTAAGGAAAGTCTTAAGCAAAAAGGACACAATGTTTACGACAAGCTTTAATTCGTCGATGAAATCTTAGCATGCATCTGTTCATTTCCTCATTGCACAAAACAATCTCTGTTTCCCTTCTTCATTCTCTGAAACAAATTTCATTCCTAACTCTTCTTCTGATTCCTTCTTACAATTTGTTGCTTGAGGACAAGCAAAGGTTCAATTTGGGGGTATTTGTTAGGCATGAAATTGACTAAGTTTAACTTAATATTTACAAGGGATTTGGGTGTTATTTATGCTATATTGCAAAGAATAAGGACTGATTAATGTCTTTATGCAGATTAGTAAAGATAAATGCTAAACATGCTGGAAACAGCTTGTTTCGCTACGTCCAAAGAGGAGTGGAGCCTTCCTTATGTCCAGCGGTCAAACGCCGGATTATCCAATGATGGACATCGATAGATCAGAGGTGGCAGAAGTGTAGAGGCGGTATCACCGAAAGAAGCATGATGACAAGAAGTATCAATCCTTGAGTGTTCAAGGGTCAAAAAGGATCTTTAATCATTTTAGTTTATTTTGTTTTAGTTTTTAGTTGACTTATTTTTCTGGAAGGGTACGAAGGTTGTACCAATTTTTCCCCTGTCTTTCTCCTTTAAGTAGGCGTAGCAATGGAAAGATAGGGAGTTCGGAATTTTAGTAATTTTTAGAAGTAGAATAGTTGTCTGTAGAAAGAAAGAAAAGAGAGCTCGGATGGAGTCTCTTAAGGTCTCAAGAACTACCAATTACTCACTGCTCGATATGAGTGAGTAGTTTATTTTGAATGGGCACGGCCAGACCGAGCCGGTAATGTAAGTTTCACATCGTTTTTAATGAATATTTAGTATTTTGCCAATGCTGTGATTGATGAGGATTTAACTTTCATGCCTCGGCATTTATGCATGTGTTAGATGGATGTTAGGACACTGCTTACATCTTCACTGATATCTCTATTAATCTCCCACCCTCGAAGCTGACCAGCTAGATGGTTGTGCTAAGGGTTTTCTTAATCAGAAATGCAGTTTCGTCCTTAATGCAAGAAAGAACGTATCTTTAGGACGCTAAAGGTTCTAGTAAATCTTAGGAACTTAAGAACACACGAAAGTTGACTTAAGCTCGCATAAAAACTGATACTTTGGCTTCATTGGCATTATCTTGTATTCATTAGAATGTTGTGAGGCTTTGCACAACCTGTTCGGCAGTGTCGAGCCTGTTCTGTTTTCTAAATCATTACCAAGTTATCTTATTTCTTACTGCGTCAGCCCTCTTGCATCTTACAAAACCAACATCACACAATCAAATTAAAAAGGAGAAAACATGTTTGACCCACACGCTGTTTAGCAACAATTTCTGATATACATTTGAATCTCAATCCCTATGGAGATGATACTTAACTTATCACTTTATTACTTGTATCTAGTGCACTTGCTAGAGTCTCATTTGAGGACAACACACCCAATATTGCTAAACCCGATTGGGATTTACCTTTTGAAATCATGTGTGATGCAAGTGACTTAGCCGTCGGATGTGTTTTAGGTCAAAGGAAGGATAAGAAACTTCATGTTATTTATTATGCCAGTCACACACTGTTAGGTGCACAATTAAATTACACCACAACCGAGAAAGAAATGCCAGCGGTAGTTTTTGCATGTGATAAGTTTAGGTCAGGTTCTAAAGTTATTATTTATACCGATCACGCAGCTTTAAGGTATTTATTTGCTAAAAAAGATGCAAAACCGCATCTGATTAGATGGGTTTTGTTATTACAAGAATTTGATATAGAAATTAAAGACAAAAAGGGAGTAGAAAACCTCGTCGCCGATCATCTATCAAGACTCGAAGATGAAAACGGTCCTATAAGTGAAACTATCGGTATACAAGATGATTTCCCTGATGAATATCTCTATCAAATAAAAAGTGTCATGTCACCATGGTATGCAGATATAGAAAATTATCTTGCAGCCAACGTTGTTCCAGAAGGATTAAATTTCCATCAAAAGAAAAAATTCTTTTCTGACGTTAAACAGTATTTTTGGGAAGATCCTTTCTTGTTCAAAACTTGTGGTGATGGGATGATTAGGAGATGCGTTAGTGAAAATGAATATGGGTCTATAATGTCAGAATGTCATTCTAGCTCTTATGGAGGACATAACGGCGTTAGTAAAACAGTGGCCAGGATATTAGAATGTGGATTCTTTTGGCCTACGTTGTTTAAGGACGTCTGTTCATTTATTATTCGTTGTGACAAATGTCAAAGAACCGGGAATTTAGGAAGGAAATATGAGATGCCTCTCACAAACATGTTAGAAGTTGAAGTCTTCGACATGTGGGGAATAGATTTCATGGGACCTTTTCCCCCTTCTTTTGGTAAAACTTACATATTAGTAGCTGTAGATTATGTTTCAAAGTGGGTTGAAGCAATTGCAACCCCGAAAAATGATTCTAAGGTTGTTGTTAGGTTTCTTGAAGATACATTTTGTAGATTTGGTTGCCCTAGAATCATTATAAGTGATGGAGGTACCCATTTCATAAACCGAAGTTTTGATGCACTTATGAGAAAATATGGAGTACACCACCGCGTATCTACGCCATACCATCCTCAATCGAATGGTCAGGCGGAGATATCAAATAGAGAACTCAAATGGATTCTAGAGAAAACAGTTTCGTCTTCAAGAAGAGACTGGTCTTGTAAACTTAACAATGCGTTATGGGCATACCGTACTGCATTTAAAACACCAATAGGAATGACACCATACCGATTAGTGTATGGGAAAGCATGTCATTTACCAGTAGAATTAGAGCATAAAGCCTATTGGGCTATTAGAACACTTAACTTTGATTTACAACAAGCAGGTAAGAAGTGTTTCCTCAATTTAAATGAGTTAGATGAGTTACGTCATTTATCTTACAAAAATACAAAAATATATAAAGAAAAAGTGAAAAAATGGCACGACGCCAAGATTAAAGTCAAAAGCTTTAACATTGGGGGTAATGTGCTATTATTTAATTCACGGCTCCGATTGTTTCCAGGTAAACTTAAGTCTAGATGGATAGGACCATATTTAGTCGTTAAAACATTCGACTATGGATCTTTAGAACTAGAAGGACCTAACGGAGTTCGCTTCAAGGTTAACGGTAATATATGCAAAATTTATTACGAAAATGTTCCAGTTAAGGAAATTGAGTTCATAAAACAATTTCCTGAAGATTAATTCGTTAAATTTCGTATACTTTTTCTTCATTTTGTTTTGTTTTGTTTGAATTTTTATTAGTTTAAATTTTTCATTTTTAGTTTTATTTTTGTTTTTATTTTTACACATGTCAATTTTATGATTTTTAGTTATTAGATGACTTTATATTAAGATTTCGATACATGAAAATATGTTTAAGTCATGTTTTTAATCAGATTTTAGGTCAATAGTTCGAATTAGAAGAAATTTGGTGATTCTCAGCCAAGAATTTGGAATTCTCAGTTGAGAATTTACATTTTCAGAATTGTCCAAGCAGATAAGGGATTTTTTGAACTTACCGAGAATTTATATTCTCGGTCGAGAATCAAAAATATAGGGTTTCGACGCTTGATTTCCGCAAGTAAATCAGCGTGTCACGACCAAGAATTGGGATTCTCAGTCGCGACACGGGTGTTTTCTGCACCATCAGACCTGTTTCTTCTTCATCCTGCAGACACAACTTTTCGAACTCAAAAAATTGAGTTTCTTCAACTTTCAGAGGTTTGATTTTATGCCTTTTTGCATCAAAACAACATCTCCTTTCGTCCTATGATTCCTATAAATAAATCATAGAGGTTCAGATTTCTGTTACATCATTTTCTTTTCATCCCTGTCAGAACAAACTTCTGATAGTCTAAAAACACCATTATCAAATAAGTTACAGAAACATTTTTCGTTCCTCACAAACCATGACTAACAAACACAAATCCCCCAAACAGATTGCTGCTTCACGCAATAAGCATTCTGACTTATCAGAATGCTACGGTGCGCCGTTTCCTATTTATAATCATGACGAAGGCAGACGCTACTACATATTTCGCTATACGTTCTTCATTGGTATGCTGTATATGGACGAGTTCTTAAATAATGAACTCGGGATAAGCGATGACATAAATCGCTATTTAGAGAGATTGGGATGGACCAAGTTCGCCCATATGCGGTTTCCTATTATTGGAGACTGGATTCTCGAGTTTTTATGTACAGTTCGTTTCGTGAACAAACGAAGGGTGCGTCTCAGTTTTTGTCGAGATGGCGAAACCTTTACTTTTGGATACCCTGAATTACATGCCTGGTTTGGTTTTCCCCCGAGGGATACAATCAAACGTCATCCTGGCAGAGATATAACATCCACAGATATATGGAGGATGCTAATGGGATTTGGCGTTTCAATCCTCTACTCGCCTACAACCAATCCATCAACTCCAACTCGATGTTGTATCTACACAAATTTCTATGTCACAGTTTTTTCGGTCGCACATTTAGTAGTGTGGTCAAAGACACCGACTTATATGTCCTTGGAGATATATTCCAAGGCAATACAGTTGATACCTCCAAGATTCTGATGGAAGGTCTTATTGCCGCTTCTCGATCCAAGGATAAGAAGATTGGTTTCAGCAATATAATATGTGGAATAATTCTCGGGACCAAGGGAACTATTTCTGTCCCTTGGAACGAGGCTGAATCTTTTCCGACTTTGGATTATGAGTTCTTGGAATATGAAGGCCTCGTGAAGCGTATTTTTAGAGCAGGCCCGATTTTTTTTCTGCACCGGAACGTCAAGATTTCGTGCAATTGAAAATTGATCGCTATAGGGCTAGAGAAATCCCGATTGATAGGGATGAGTATATAGAATAGTTTTAGTTTATTAGTTTTTATTTGTAAATATTTGTGTGTTTTGTGTTATTTAAATACCTTCTTTGTTTTTATGTTTTGTTTAATTTTGTACATATTTGATTCAATAAACATTTCTATTCATTTGATTCAATTTCTTATTTTGATCTTGGTTTATCTATCCTCAATCCATTTTGAATAAATATAACTAAGGTTACTTATAGTCAGATACTAATGCTAGTAATGAACTAATATGATTTTTATATTTGAATTCACAAAATATGTCCATAAATTCATCACATTAATCCATTCATGTTCTGTACCAATCAATTAAGAATTAATAAGTACATGCCTTTGTATTTATTATTGTAGATTCATTTAACTTACATGATTAAATGTACATTAATGCTTCATTAAATTCTTATTAACAAGTAAACCTTTGGTTTTCTTAACTTACATGAATTTATATTTATTAATGATTCATTATTTTTCCATTAATAAGGACAAACCTTTGGTTTTCCTTGAAATTTAATGCTTTACATTTATGTTTTTAAGTACATGAATAGTTTTAATAAGATTCAGGACGTAATTAATCAGAAAATTACACAAACAGAGTGAAAATGCAAGAATACAAGTCACCAGGGACCGATTCTCGGTAAGTTCAGCAAGACAGGCCAAATTCAGAGCAATTTGCTCTCTGAAATTGCCGTGTCGCGACCGAGAATCAGGATTCTCGGTCGTGACACGCGACCTGTAGGCACAATAATTCCGGATTTTTGCACTATTTTTGAGCCTATTCCTATTCCTACTCTACCTATACTTAACTCTATTTCACCCTATATATACCTATTCCTTACACAAACCTCACATCACCTCACTTTTTACCCAATCCCCTACTCTAAACTCTTCCCAATATCTTACTTTTCCTCTTCCCAATTTATTCATTACCCTTTCTAATCACTTAACCCTTTTCAACTACCAAATTTCTCATTACACATTACAACTCCCAACTCATCTTCAACCTTTGCTCTTCTCTCTTTTCATCTTTTCTTCATCTATTTTTCAAACCCTAAACACTAAAATCATGCCTAGAACAAAGCGTGTTGGTCACAAGCCACAAGTTACGGAAGCTAATCGCCTTCGTATACATTGCGGAGCCTATTTCGACATAGAAACGGAGGAGGAAGTCGCTCGTTTCATTCATTTTTCGAACTCAAAGAGGGAGTTTGTGGATATGCACTTCCTTGACTTTGATTCGGTAAGAGAGTTAAATTTCTCTACTCGAATTAATGCTTTCATTGAGACTTTGGGTTGGCAAGCTTTTGTTTCTATGCGTTTTCCTAGCATTACGGAGTATATAGTAGAATTTTTGGTCACTTTGACAATGAATAAGAAGAAAACATCAATCTCCTTTAGGAATAATGGTGTGACTTACATCATAGATTATGAGGCTATGGGTAGTATGTTTGGTTTTCGTACTAGTGATTTCCATGACAAGCCTAAGGATTTTGATAACGACACAATATGGAACACTCTTTCGGGTCAAGATTATTTCAACTCGAAAAACACTTCAAGTAAGGTGATAAGAGACAATTGTGTATTCTTCTTTCACAAATTTCTGAGTTTTTCCTTATTTGGTCGTGTTGAGAGCTCGAAGATTCAAGTTAGGGATTTGTTCGTTCTTGATTGCTTGTTTAAAGGTTTGAGGGTTGATAGCATAGGTATGCTATTTTATAATTTGTATCGTGCTTCGAGGGCTACTACCATTCAAGTACCTCTCGGTAATTTTATCACTGCCATTGTTTTGGGTGCGCGTGGAGAGCTAGCCGATTATGACATGTCTACCTACCATGGATATGTGCCAATTTTGAACATTTCGGCTCTTGAGCGGGCTCACTTGTTGCTTACTTCAGTTCCACCCATTTTTATTTCATATGAGTCCCGTATTGCCCATCTTCGTGGCACTATGGGTGGAGGAGCTTCTAGTTCCCAATTTGTAGGTACCGAAGGAGGCGAAGAGGAGGAGGACCCGGACATTGCACCACAACCACAACCACAACCCTAAGCACCTCAAGATGATGATCCGGTTGATTTGCGGAGGATTTTGAACCAAATCAATGAAAATAATCGTAACATGAATTTGCGGATTGATGATTTGGTGGAGAATAATATGGTGCTAAATGACAACCTCAACAATTTAAGGAGAGAGCACAAATCTACTCGTCGTCGGATGCTTTCCTTTTTCTGTCGTCAAAATGTTGAAACCTCACCATCTCCGACGAATTCGCCTCCACATGCTTAGGCTTTATCAAGTCTTTTCTTCATTTCCTTATCTTGTTATGTTGTTTTTCAATTTCCGTTTGGTACAATATTTATCTTTCTTCTTAAGTTTGGTACAATTTTATTTTTATGTTGGATGATTTTAATTTGCTAATTTTCTTTATTATTTCGTGTGATTTATTTCGTACTAATTTTTTGTGTTTTATCCATTTTTGCACCAATGAGGACATGGTCCAAATTAAGTGTGGGAGGAGATATACATATATCATTTTTACACGTACGAATAAATGCAAGGAGTAAGAATAAATGTCATCCGTTTTACCATAAAAAAACATATTAATATTTATAAACAATATTTTTAAATGCAACACTTGTTTTATTCAAATACAACATATATTGCAACACAAATTATTTAACATTAGTTTTCATATAAATTTACATTTTCATATGAATATAAATAGCTCAAATTTCAAAATTTTAACTTATGATTATTTTTAGGTCATTTTTATCGTTAGAAATAATATTTCTATACGAGCAATATTTTTGAAATTTTTCACAAATCTTCGATACGATTTTAAGTAAAAACGTCTCGAGTGAATGATTTTAAGTAATAAATTCTTTATTTTCGATCTCTATTTTATATCGTGAAATCCATGATACAATAAATCTTATTTTAAAATTTTCAATTAGGTTTATAGGCATTAAATTGAACTAACAATTTTTAGCTCGGTTCGATTTCGTCTTACATTAACACCAATTGAAGTTTTTAAGGAGACTTTAGCCATAATTCATGTTGAATTTTAAGTCAATATAGGATGAATGTGCTATCTTTCTTTTTCCCAAGTTACAATTTTATAATTCATATTAATTAATCAATTAGTTGAAATCTTAACTTTTGGCCACGATTGAGACCAACCTTATCACAATCGAGGTATGAAAGGGAAGAAAATTAAGTATCGTTTACTTTTGGCCACGATTGTGACCACCCTTATCACAATCGAGGTATGGAAGGAACGTTTAAAAGCAAAAAAATTAAGCGTGTTTAAGTTTAACGTAACGATTGCGTCCACCCATGGCATGGTCGGTACCTCTTAAGCGAACACAAAGCAAATAAATGCATATAAAGTTACGATCGAGACCACCCTTATCTCGGGCGTAACTAAGCAAATAATTAACCCAAATACTTACTCATCTCATGTAATAGTTTAGGTTTTGGGAAATGAATTTTTGTGCTTTGAAATGCCTTCAGACGAAAGACTCAATAACATGCGTGCTTATATCGTCCCGAATACTTCAATTTAAAATTACAAAATACAAGACGAATGATATATCACCTTTATACTAGTTAGTTTGATATTTTGCGTATAAATTTGCCATGCGAAGTTAGTCTTTTCGGCTTAACTAATTCAAAAAGGAATATAGAGATATATGTTTTATTTTTATAAAGAGATTAGTTAAAGGATAAATTCAGTGAAATTTTGCTCGGGACTAGCAAAAGATTAAGTGTGGAGATTTGTTAAGCCCAAAATATACCTAAAATATCATTAATATTTACATCAGTTTTGCTACGAATTCGTACTATTTATATATGTTTAGCGTACTTTTACTTCCGAATATGTTTCTTTCATGCAAGGTACCTGAATATTTGGTAAAATCCAAATAGGAACGAAAAGAGGATAAAAACAGAACAAAAACCCTACAAAAGGAGTCAAAGACGACGAAAATCAAACGCACCGAAACGAGGACGAGGACAAAGTCAGAAATGGAGTAAAAACCTCCGTGTCGCGACCGAGAATCCTCCATTCTCGGTCGTGACACGCTTTGACCAGCAACTTCTCCCTTCTTTTCAAAGGCTAAAACCTGCTCCCCAATTCTCGGCCGAGAATTAATTATTCTCGGTAAGATCAGAATTTCCAGAAGGGCTATTTGTACACATTCGTTTTCAAAGAAACGCGTCCGTTCGATTGGATAAGAACGCCTCTTCGCAGCAGACACGTTCCTTAAACCCGACTCTTCAACATCTATAAATAAAGAGTTGATTTCAGAGTTGAATATATATTGAAGAGAAGATTACTATAGAATTAATGCAGAAATTCTGAGTCAAGCGATTCAGAGTTAGAAGTTCGATTTTGTAAAAAGAAATATGATGTACACACATTGTTTATCAAATAATTACAAACACAGTAGCGTTTAGATTTGTTCATATTAGTTTACATTTTGGTAGTAGATAGACCAATCTCTATTCCGAAGATTCAGCGAGAAGATTGATAGGGGTATTTTAACCCTACCTTTTAGCGTGATTTACGGGTTGATTTTGGATAAAATAAATAAGTTTAATTACAAAAATGAAGTGTTTTGATAAAATAAAGAAATAAAAATAAATCTCGTACTATCAGTTAATTTTCCTTGTTTTTGATTAGTTTAGGAAATAAAAACGTCAAGCTAACTCGGCTCTCAAGTTTTGTATTTCAGGTACGAGAAAGGAGCAAAAATCCACTCCATACGCGGGGCGTGAAACATGGTGTCGGTAATGATTGCCTTATCTGCAGAAGCCATGTGGAACTGACTCAGCATACGCGGGGCGTATGCCACTCTACGCGGGGCGTATGACACATGTCAGCAATAATTGGCCTAATCCTGAAAGTCAGACTGCATTGTCTCCCAGAGTCAACTCTCCTTACGCGGGGCGTACCACCATATACGCGGGGCGTAAAAGGCAGTTCTTCAACGTAAAAAGATCAGAGACTCTTTTACGCAGGGCGTACTTCAGCTACGCACGGCGTAAAAGCACCAATTCAAGCAATAAAACTTCAAAGACTCAAACACACGGGGCGTACAATCCCTTACGCAGGGCGTTTTTGAGACAATTAGACACGGAATTGGTCCACATGCAGGAGATTTCTGACGGAATGGGCATTTACGCGGGGCGTAGACCAATTTACGCGGGGCGTATCATGGAATTTCTGCACCAAATAATGTTGCTCCATACTTGTGCTTTGTGAAATTACAAACTTGCCCTTACTTGATGTCTATAAATAGGAAGCTCTTGAACTTCATTTGATACCAATTACATATTAGAGAGCTACACTATACTCTTTTCTTTCCTTGTAATTTAGATTCAGATTTTGTAGTTAAACTCTCCCCCTCGAGAGCTTGTTCGGTTGTTCCGGCGTTCCATCGAAGTTCCGTTCCACCATTCATCACCAAGCTCGAGAGTTCCACCTCCACGACCTAGGAGACGGCTTTGAGTCCGGTTAGCTAGTTCCAAGGGCGGATTCTCCCTTTTACTTGCTAATTAGCTTGTACTCTTCCTATGTACTAGGCTTGGTTGTATTTCATCTAATCACTTTCCACATTTATAATTTATGATTTATAATCTCTATTTCCCTTCACGTGTTAATGTTTATTGCTTGTTTTGATATTGATAATTGATTATTGTGTAGGAGAACGCGATTACCGCCGCCATTCGGGCTATCTTTAGGGAGTTATATAGGTGTTGCCTTACCGGAAGTGACAAACCGGAAACTGTAGGAATTGACAAGCCACGGAACTTACGGGCCCTAGTTCCTAATTCCCCCGCATTAGACACGCCTTGACTAGGAATCACGTAGTCTAAGTACTTCACGGGTTGGTTCTACTACACTTGGTCGTCTTTGCAAGAGTAAACTATAATCCGTATACATTTAGAGTCATTATTTATCATAGCTATAACTTATCATATTCATCCCACCTCATAGAGTTTTAGCTACATGAATCTGTGTCGCCAATAGTGAGGAATAGTGTGTAGTTGTGTCTTACTTCACCCCAAAGTAATTACCGCTTAAATAACATACGAAATCAAGTCGTCTAGTACTTGTAATTATAAATCCCGTGGATTCGATACCCGGTCTTAACCGGATTATTACTTGATACGACGGGGTACACTTGCCCCTAAGTAGTCGTTGCGTCTAGTAGAGTTAGAGCATTAAAAAGATCACATCCACATTAGTAGCACATTCACCGCAATACACATTTAGTCGTCGTAAGAAACTCTACCACTAGGCGCCGCGCTATCAAGTTTTTGGCACCGTTGCCAGGGATTTATAATTTCTTGCAATATTAGACAAAAACGTTTTACTGTTAGTTTAAGCATTTGTAAATATTATTTTCTATTTTTGTGAATAATTTATCTCATCGTTACTAATGATTTTTTCCATGATATGATGCCATATACTCGTCATCTGTGGGACGACCACAAGGATGATGGATGTTCGCACCAACAATCACCCTCGCAACTCGATGTGGTAATCTCTATGCTTAAAGATATTCATGTGAGATTATCTAACACTGAGGTATTTTGTAGGGATTTGGGAAATCAAATCGCTAGATTGAAGTCTCGTATCGATTCAACCGCGGACGAATCAATTAGAGACACCAATCCGGGTGATCAAAATGTGGAGCTCGAGTTAATTGAGCTCTCTCAAGAGGAATCCCCAACTGATGTTGGTTGTCTCAACTGCGAGGAACCGGAGATCCTAATCGATGCACCGGTTGCGTGTGAACCTATGGAAAAGTATCCAAAGCTAGAAGAGTTTGAGGCTTATTCTAACTCGGAATATTTCACTCTTTTTGAACTACCAAAAGAGTCAAAAAGGGAGCAAACGAAACTCTTCAATAATTTCTGTAAATATAGTTTTTGGTTTTTGTTAAATTTTTTTGAAGCTAACAATCTGTTTTGTAGGTACGGATTGTTTATTCAAGAATTTGCATTTCTAACGCGAATGGAAGCATACACCTAGGAGGAAATGCTAAGTCGAGCTCACCGACTATAACGTAGCGCTTCTTGGGAGGCAACCCAAGCTCGAATAAAGTTTAATTTTATGTCTTTAATTTACTTTTAAGTTTTTACATTTAAGTTGTTATTGTGTGCTTAATTATTTTTTTTTCTTTTTTTTCTTACATTTTATTAGGTGTTCGTGTAATTTTGTGTCAATTCGGTGGGACGATTTGGAAGAGAATTGTAAGTATTGACGTTGGCAAAAATAAAACAAAAATGGAAAAAATGAAAAAATTATTTTATTTTATTTTTTATGTTATTTTATTTTTATTTTTTTTATATATAATATTTTTATGTTGATTTTATAAAATTTTTTAAAAAAAAAAAATGCTGCTGGCCGCTGTGGCACGCGGGGCGCGCGGCAGCACGCCCCACGCGCTAGCGCTGCCACAGCTCCAGGAGTTGTGGCACGCAGGGCGCGCGGCAGCACGCCCCGCGCGCAGCATTGCCACAGTTCCAGGAGCTGCGGCACGCGGGGCGCGCGCGGCAGCACGCCCCGCACGCAGTGTTGCCCAGCGCTGGGCACCGCCGCTGCGCGACGCCCGCCGGCCGCAACGGGTTGAAATTTTATTTTCTTTATTAATTTTTCTTTTTAACACAAAAAAACATATATATATATATAAATAAATAAAATAAATAAAAAAAAGTAAAAAAAAAAATAATAATAATAATAATAAATATATATATATATATATACATTAATAATCTTTCAATCCAATTTAAATTTTAAATTTTAATAAATGCCAACCGAGTTCGAGAATTGATACCTCGAACACTTCACACGTCATTACTATCGGAAGCGGAACATGTCATATCCACCACCATCGGAAGATGTTTGAGGGAGTCTTCTCTACCTTACTCTTTTTCTTTACACTTTGTGCTTCAAATTTATTTCGCAATATTGGAACTTATTGCGTTTTTAAGTGTGAGGAGGGATAGGGTAGATACCCCTCTATCTTTCAATTTAAATTCTATCTTTCTTTTTGTTTTTGTTTTCTTTTCTTTTGCGACGTTCTTAGAATAGACGTCATTTTAATAACGCGGAGGGCCGTGCAACCCCGCACTCATCGTTTGTTTTGCACTAACAAAAACAAAAATAAAAATAAAATAAACAACAAAATGATTAAACTAATTTATCGAGTCTTAAATTTTTCCCGACACACTCACCGCCCTCGGAATCAATTTAAATGTTCCGTTGTTTGTCCTTAAATGTAAATACCGTCGGAGCACAAAGGATCAGTTTTAATAAGAAATTTTAGTCTTAATTTTGAAGTTTTAGAATTTATGCAAAGCCTAGATTCGTACCAAACAAAAGCATTGAGTCTTAACCCAAATGTTACCTCCATAATAAACTTTAAAAAGGCAATAAAAACGGGATAGTTGAGAATTTAGCGAAAACTTGATAGTACACAATTTGAACCCGAATCTTTGTGAGGTATATTTGAGCCTAAAAGAGTTCATACGAGAACTCTAATTCTTTCACAATTTTTCGAGAGCTTTGACTTCACTCGACGCATAGAATTTGCATCTAATACCGGGTTAAGTACACTTATGGTGGTAAAAAGGCAATAGATGATAAACCGAACCCACTTAGGCTAATTTTTCTTAATTTATTTTTCTCGTTTTCATTAAACATTAGGAAACCCCCTCGAGCCTATTAACCAACTTTTTTGTTAACACCCTTTTAACATTTAACCCTTTTTCCTCTTGTTCAATTACCGACATAATCAAGTTGCACCCGAATTACCCGAAATAAGTCACGGCCTTAGCAAATGAGCACCATTAGCTCTCAAAATATTGTTTTTGTGCCTCTATCAAAACAAAGGATACAATAAATAATAAGGCATTCTCAAAGCTCCACCCGAGCAATTTTGAAGTACGTCTTGTAAAATTCGCCAAGGCCAAAATAAGCAATGATACGGTGCAATCACAAAACGGTATTTTTGAACTCGAGTTTCTTTAAACTAACCACTAAAGAAGCCACCCACATCACAACCCCCCTCCGGGTTCATTTTTAATATTGCCTAACCATATTTTAGGAGGAAAAACCCGGATAAAAATGCAAATTCAACATGATCTCGAGTAAGTGCAAAGAAGAGTGCTAAAACACCGACCCACCAAAAATTGAGCGTAAGAGCGAAATCCCTTGGTGAGGTACTATCGGGTTCTCAAAAGATAATCAACCCCCGTTAATATTGCCTATTAAATCTTGATCATGGAGGTTTCAAATAAGTTTTTGTACTCAATTGTTTGCGTAGGTACTTACCGAAACCTTTGCACAAAACCATAACTTTGAAATCACGCACTTGGTAAAACCAACCTTCGGTTTGTTTCTTAATTTTCTCAATCCCTTGTCTTTCGATTTCTTTTACTTGAGGACAAGTAAAACTTTAAAGTCCGAGGAGGTTTGATAGGGGTATTTTACCCCTACCTTTTAGCGTGATTTACGGGTTGATTTTGGATAAAATAAATAAGTTTAATTACAAAAATGAAGTGTTTTGATAAAATAAAGAAATAAAAATAAATCTCGTACTATCAGTTAATTTTCCTTGTTTTTGATTAGTTTAGGAAATAAAAACGTCAAGCTAACTCGGCTCTCAAGTTTTGTATTTCAGGTACGAGAAAGGAGCAAAAATCCACTCCATACGCGGGGCGTGAAACATGGTGTCGGTAATGATTGCCTTATCCGCAGAAGCCATGTGGAACTGACTCAGCATACGCGAGGCGTATGCCACTCTACGCGGGGCGTATGACACATATCGGCAATAATTGGCCTAATCCTGAAAGTCAGACTGCATTGTCTCCCAGAGTCAACTCTCCTTACGCGGGGCGTACCACCATATACGCGGGGCGTAAAAGGCAGTTCTTCAACGTAAAAAGATCAGAGACTCTTTTACGCGGGGCGTACTTCAGCTACGCACGGCGTAAAAGCACCAATTCAAGCAATAAAACTTCAGAGACTCAAACATGCGGGGCGTACAATCCCTTACACAGGGCGTGTTTGAGACAATTAGACACGGAATTGGTCCACATGCAGGAGATTTCTGACGGAATGGGCATTTACGCGGGGCGTAGACCAATTTACGTGGGGCGTATCATGGGATTTCTGCACCAAATAATGTTGCTCCATACTTGTGCTTTGTGAAATTACAAACTTGCCCTTGCTTGATGTCTATAAATAGGAAGCTCTTGAACTTCATTTGATACCAATTACATATTAGAGAGCTACACGATACTCTTTTCTTTCCTTGTAATTTAGATTCAGATTTTGTAGTTAAACTCTCCCCCTCGAGAGCTTGTTCGGTTGTTCCGGCGTTCCATCGAAGTTCCGTTCCACCATTCGTCACCAAGCTCAAGAGTTCCACCTCCATGACCTAGGAGACGACTTTGAGTCCGGTTAGCTTGTTCCAAGGGCGGATTCTCCCTTTTACTTGCTAATTAGCTTGTACTCTTCCTATGTACTAGGTTTGGTTGTATTTCATCTAATCACTTTCCACATTTATAATTTATGATTTATAATCTCTATTTCCCTTCATGTGTTAATGTTTATTGCTTGTTTTGATATTGATAATTGATTATTGTGTAGGAGAACGTGATTACCGCCGCCATTCGGGCTATCTTTAGGGAGTTATATAGGTGTTGCCTTACCAGAAGTGACAAACCGGAAACCGTAGGAATTGACAAGCCACGGAACTTACGGGCCCTAGTTCCTGATTCTCCCGCATTAGACACGCCTTGACTAGGAATCACGTAGTCTAAGTACTTCACGGGTCGGTTCTACTACACTTGGTCGTCTTTGCAAGAGTAAACTATTATCCGTATACATTTAGAGTCATTATTTATCATAGCTATAACTTATCATATTCATCCCACCTCATAGAGTTTTAGCTACATGAATATGTGTCGCCAATAGTGAGGAATAGTGTGTAGTTGTGTCTTACTTCACCCCAAAGTAATTACCGCTTAAATAACATACGAAATCAAGTCGTCTAGTACTTGTAATTATAAATCCCGTGGATTCGATACCCGGTCTTAACCGGATTATTACTTGATACGATGGGGTACACTTGCCCCTAAGTAGTCGTTGCGTCTAGTAGAGTTAGAGCATTAAAAAGATCACATCCACATTAGTAGCACATTCACCGCAATACACATTTAGTCGTCGTAAGAAACTCTACCACTAGGCGTTGCGCTATCAAAGATTTAGTAGAGGATTCGCCCCAGGAGCCTGATAAACTCTAAACGAGGTTCAAGGAAAGGATTGATAACCCGTTCACTTGAAAGTCGTCGAAAGCTTACATGCTTCTTGTTCTCTGTAAACTTGTATCAAATTCATACTTCATCTAATAAAGTTTATTCTATTCGATAGATTTTTATGTAGCACTTATGGTAAATGATCCGAAGTGAGTTATGGTGTTTTCATTAATACGTAGTTGAATTCAAAATCTTTGCAAGGAAACTTTGTTGAACACTTAGACAAATTGTTATCTTGGATAAAAGTATCAATTCGGTTAAGGAAGCAATCTAACCAGTTAGGGGATTGTTGCGTTCAAAGCCTTTTAATTGAATGAGTTCACGTTATTACATTTATATAATTTGTATACAAAGTTTAAAGTTGTTTTCTTTGCTTAATGCAAACGAATACATTTATTCACTTTTCTAAAGCACTAAACGTTTCTGTTTTGTAAATTCATCCTTAAATCAAAAGTGATTTCTAACATTCTACATACTATAGTCTAATTCTTATTCTAGCAATTTCAAAACCAAATCCAATTAAACGATATTCCATATTATAAACCTTGAAAGTAAATCAAACCGATTTAAAATAAGTTTTCGTTAAAAAGCGTTCCCTGTGGGTTCGATATCTTTTATTACTACAAGCGTATACCGTGCACTTGCGAAAATCGCTCAACACTCATGATGCTGCTCCTAGTGGGCCAATAAGTCAGCATGACGAAGGAGAGATACCACATAGGTCGAGTCACTTTTAAGACAAAGTGGTGTCAGCCCTTATTGTATGCATGTGAATTGCATAGAGCGCATAAGAGAGTTCCGCAATGTGCACTAGGGAGCAAGTAGACAGAAAAGCAAAAGAACCCACTGAGTGTCCAACAGATTCTCGAAACACACCTCCGCAGCCGGTATTGACAATGGTAACCGAGACATCCAAATTAATTTTAATCCATCCAGATGGAGGAGCAAACCAGCGGACCGACAGAATCCTAGGCGCCCGGGACGGGCGAGACAACAACTGTTGCGTGTGAAGCAGATCAAGTTCAACAATTGAGTTCCAAACAGAGCCGAATAACATAAGATCAGTCCGATGAATTTGAATCCAAAAAAGTCTTAGCGCGGTATGAATATTCGGGGACACATTTGAAAAAATGGAGTCATTGCGGGTCTTCCAAATTACCCAAAGCATATGTATGACTGCACTACACCAAAAAGTCGAAAACTGGGAGCTAAACCTTTGATCCGCAATCCAGCTAAGCAGCTCCACAACAGACGATGTGAAAATTCACCAGCCAAACTGCAAAGGTAGACTCTACCAAAGCGCCTTAGCAAACCGACAATCCACAAACAGATGCTACAAAGACTCGCAATTCTCAAGGCTTAAATAGCAACGGGAGACAATAGACATATCTAGAGTTCACAAAATTGTTATAGGTCGAATAAAAACATCATACATTGAAGATCGCGCAATCGCAAAAGAGAAGTAGCTGCAATTAGAGAGGAGTCGAGATCTCAGAGAAGATGGCGGAGACCAGTAACAATTTTGGTCGATATGAATTTCATCTGAGGTAAGATTTTATTTGAGCTTTTGCGAAATGGATTGTCTAAGCTTTCAATTTGGGGAAAGTAGGGCTTTGTCTAAGCTTTTGATTTTGGGCAAAAAAATTTGGAGGGATTATTTAGAGAGAGATCGCAATAACTCAATATTTGGAGGGAGGGAAACATATTTTTTTAGGTAATTTTTTAGATGAAATAGTGAGAATTAAATGTCTTATTAATACTATCTTTAAATAAAATATTAAGAATAATAAAAAAATGAAATATAATAAATTGGTAAGAAATTGATATTAATGAGAATAAAATAAAATTTCATAAATAAATTATTTTATCATTAATAATAAAACATATAATTTATTCTCATTAAACTTATTAAAATTATGATTTTAATGACAATATTTTGTATTCTCTTTAACTTTTTCTCACTGATACCCATTTTTCTCAATTCACACCCTTGTTCATATTTCAAGAGATTCGGTGAAGTGTGTTGAAACACCTTTCCACAAGATTTTGATTTGACAAAATCATCCATGATTAAGAGGTAATTAAATTTAAATGCTTTGATTTAATTGTACTAATGTGTTTGTTCAATATTGAGTGCAAAAATATATATAAAGTTAGACAGGTCAAAAGTCAGCATAAGCCAAAGCTGAGTGGAACGAAACTCAGCATGAAAGAATAGAAGCTGAGTAAACTAGAACTCAGCATCAGAAGCTTCCTTCAAAGTTGCCTGAACGAAGCTGACTAAATCAAAAGACTCCTTCAGAATTATACAAACAGAACGGAGCTGACTAAGAAGGAACTCAGCATGGAAGTTGAACATTCGAAAATAACAAATGAAGCTAAGTAACAGTCAGGACATCATAAAGGATCCGTTTACTAAAAGACAAAGTCTGCCAATCTTCTACACCAATAATTGAAGCCTCGAAAATACAAAGAAGACTAATTCCAAGAATCATGGGTTAATGGATTATTGGTAAAAGACAACTGGCACAAAAAGACAAGTCTGATGCAAAAAGACAAAACCTGACGCCTGAAGAAAACTGAGGAAGGGAATGGCGGAACAGACTGAAGCTGACCAGAAGCTGTCTACTAAAAGAGCCGTTTTGGACTTAACGGCTAACTCATCTCAAATGATCAAATCTTCAGAATTTCATCTATAAAAGGACAATGGTAGTTCTTGGATCATTTGCCGAAGTATCAAAAGAAAAATACAAGAGAGAAAATCTTCAAAGCACTCAAATACAAAAGATCTTACACCGAATCTTCCCTTCTTTGTGTAAATGCTAGATTGATTGTTTTGTAATCATCTAAGGTGTTCTTTAGTTGAAAAGAACAAGTGTGTAATCAATAAGTATATTGAGAGTGTTGAGCTGAGTACTTGGTTGTAAGTATTCAGTGGTAGAAAAATCTAAGTGCTGGGTTGTAGTACTTAGTAGGAGCTGAGTAGACGAATAGTGAACGTACTCTTGCATACTCACTGCCTTGTAAAGGGTTTGTGCTCTACCTTGAAAGAGCTCAGTATTGGATTGAAAATCCCAGGAGGAACTGGGGACTGGACGTAGGCAGAGAGGCCGAACCAGGATAAGTCGTGCTGAGTAACTTCTAAACTCTTTCTCTCAATATATATATATATATATGTGCATGTGTTGCTTGTGAAATTTACTCAACTTATAAATTGCTAAAACTGAAACTGAGTAAATCTGAGTGCTAAGCTGGAAGCTGACCTTTCAAGTGTCAATTCCCAATTCTCGAGTCAAGCAGTCTTAGTCAGCATAGTACTAAAACTGTCTGACTAATCAACCGGCCGTGCTGACCAACACGCTGAGTTATCAAACTCTTAAAATAACTCTAAGTCAGCTTAATTAAACGCGAAAAAAGTTACATTAGTTCCTACCCCCCCCCCCCTTTGGAACTAATTACTAGGGACCAACAAGTGGTATCAGAGCCTAAGCTCTCTACTCAAAGATCTAATAATCTTGAGCTGATCCCTAAAAATGGGTGAGAATAGCACTCGGTTCCTTCCAGGAAACCAAACAACACAGATACTCCCTGAGGGATTATCAATCACTAGACCTCCCCTATTCTTTGGGTCAAATTATACATTCTGGAAGAATAGGATGAAGAACTTTATACAAGCCACAAACATGAGTGCATGGCTTGCAATAGTTCAAGGTCCACATGTGCTATACAAAACTGTTAACAATGAGAAAATTGTTAAAAGTGAGACTGAGTGGACAGAGGATGACCTCAGAAAATTACAAAATAATGTTTCGGCTATCAATATGCTTCACTGTGCTTTAGATGCTGCAGAATACAATAAGATTTCAGGTTGTGAGTCAGCACAGGAGATCTGGAAGAAGCTGGAAGTAACTTATGAAGGCACCAGCAAGGTCAAGGAATCCAAAGTGAACCAACACATGCGATTGTATGAGCTGTTCGAGATGACTGACAATGAAGACATCTCAGCAATGAATGCCAGGTTCACCAACATAATAAATGAGCTTAAAAGACTTGGTAAGAATTTCACTGAAGAAGAACAAGTGAAGAAGATCTTACGAAGTCTTCCCAAAAGCTGGCAAGCCAAGAAGACAGCTATAGAGGAAGCTCAGGACCTGACCACATACAAATATGATGAGCTGATCGGTTCCTTGCTGACCCATGAAATTTCAATGAAAAACTTTGAAGCTAAAGAAAAATCTGAGGACAAGAAACAGAAATCACTAGTGATGAAAGCTGACTCCACAGAAGCTGAGTCAACTGATGATGAGGAAATGGCCATGTTCACCAGAAAAATGAAAACGCTGTTCAGAAGAAGTGAAAGAAATGGTAAGCGGCCATACAAGAGAGGAGACAGATATAAAGCTGAGTCGAGTGACACCAGATACAAGAAGGACAGCTCCAAGCCTGTCACGTGTTATGAGTGCCATCAAACTGGGCACATTAAGTCAAGCTGTCCTAATCTAAAGAAAGACAAGAATGGAACCAAAAAGGCAATGGTGGCCACGTGGAGTGACAGTGATGAGTCGACATCATATGAAGCTGAGCAAAATGAAACAGCCAACATATGTTTCATGGCAGATGATCGAGCTGACCAATCTCAGTCTGAGCAAGTTGACCTCTCTGGAGATTCTGAGCAGGAGGAAAACAACAATGAGGTAACATCCTTACTTTTGCTTAGAAACGAAATGGTAAATGCCCTGAGTGACTTATATACGCTAACTAAGAAGTGTAACAAAAAGATTAAGGCACTCAGCAGGCGATGTGACGAGATTGAAGAGGTCAAGTTGAGTGACCTCCGATATCTCCTCCAGGACAACTCTGATTTACATACCAACATGCAAATCTTACATAAGCTTGTCACAGAGGTTCAAACTGAGTCAAAGAAACTTAGAAAGGATGTCACAACTTTACAGAACCAAATAAAAGGTTCAACTAAGAATAAACCCTATGCTGAGTACTCAGGTACTGGTCAGCATAAACAGTTTACTCAATGTAGCTGTTGTGGGAAGAAAGGACACACAAAAGCTGTGTGCTGGCATAACAAACAGACTGTCCAATGTGACTTCTGTGGTAAGAAAGGTCATACTACCAAAGTATACTAGCATGCTCAGCACAACAATGCTGACCACACTCAACATCGCCCTCAAAGGGTAACTATGTGTGGCTTTTGTGGTAAAAGTGGCCATACTACAAAAGTATGTCGTCACAAGTTAAAATATGACTTTGCACCTGTTTACACTAACAAGAAAGGACCCAAAAAGAATTGGGTACCTAAAAACGAATAGTTTAAAATGCAGGTCAGCTTGACATGCGTGGAGAAATCAAAACTTTGGTATATAGACAGCGCATGTTCAAGACACATGACAGGTGATGAAACTCAGTTCATCACACTAGAGCTTAAACGAGGTGGAAGCGTAAGCTTTGGAGACAACAAGAAGGGTAAGATAGTCGGCTCAGGTACTATCGGAGGTAACCCAACCATTGAGTCTGTCTCCTTAGTTAAAGGTCTCAAATACAATCTGCTGAGTGTAGCTCAGCTTTGCAAGAGCGGCAGAAAGGTTGTATTTGATGATACTAAGTGTCAAATACTCGAGGGAAATACAAATGAATTGATTTTAACTGCCCCTCGTGTAGAAAATGTATACATGTTGAACTTAGAAAAACAGTTTTCTAGAAACATATGCTTAGTGTCTAAAGAGGACAACTCCTGGCTATGGCATAGAAGACTTGGGCATGTCAGTATGGACCTTCTTGCCAAATTAGCTAGAAAGCAATTAGTTGAGGGATTACCCAAATTAAAGTTTGAAAAAGATCAATTGTGTAAAGCTTGTCAGCAAGGCAAACAAACTAAAAAGTCATTTCATACCAAAAATATTGTCTCAACCAAAAGACCATTGGAATTACTACACTTGGATCTTTTCGGACCCATCCAGCCACTCAGCTTGGGAGGTAAGAAATTTTCCTTGGTTATTGTAGATGATTTTTCTAGGTATACATGGATCATCCTGCTGAGTAGCAAAGATGAAACATTTGAGATGTTTTCTACATTAGTCAAAAAGCTTGAAAATGACAAAGACCTAAGAGTAGCTCACATTAGAAGTGATAATGGTGGAGAATTCAAAAACCAAATGTTTGATGAATTCTGCGAAACCAATGGTATTGACCACAATTTCTCTGCTCCTAGAACTCCACAACAGAATGGAGTTGTTGAAAGGAAGAATAGGACAATAGTAGAAATTGCTAGGACAATGCTGAGTGAAAATAGGCTTCCAAAGTATTTTTGGGGAGAAGCTGACAACACAGCATGTTATATATTGAATATGGCTTTAGTTAGACCTATATTAAAGAAAACTCCCTATGAACTTTGGAAAGGACGAAAGCCCAACATTGGATACTTTCGTGCCTTTGGGTGTAAATACTTTATACTTAATACAAAAGACAACCTTGCTAAGTTTGATGCTAAAGCTGACGAAGCGGTCTTTTTAGGGTACTCAACAAACAGTAAAGCATATAGAGTATTTAATAAAAGAACTCAAGTTGTAGAAGAGTCTGTACATGTTGAGTTCGATGAAACTGACCCTACAGGTAAGTCAGCTCAGCTCGAAGAAGATGAACCAAGCTCAGCTTCCACTGATCAACCAGAAGCCTCTGTGTCATCTATACAAGGGCTGACCCAAGGTAAGCAAGAAACTGAAATATCATTTGCTGACCAATCTATTCCTGTAGAGATTGTAGAAACACCTCTTCCAAGCGACTCAACATTGCCAAAGGAAATAAAGATCCCAAGAGGACACACAGAACAGGCCATTCTTGATGCTGCCAACAACAAGTTGATGACCAGAGATCAGCTTAGAAAATACCTTAGCAATGTTGCCTTCGTCTCAATGCTTGAGCCAAAGAATTTTGCTGATGCTGAGCAAGATGAATATTGGATAAATGCCATGCAAGAAGAACTTGACCAATTCACCAGAAACGAGGTATGGGATCTAGTACCTAGACCTAGGAATCAAAAGCCCATAGGAACCAAGTGGGTCTTTAGAAATAAACTAGATGAGCATGGAAATGTAATTAGAAACAAAGCTCGACTTGTAGCCCAAGGCTATAGTCAGCAAGAGGGTATAGACTATGGAGAAACGTTTGCACCAGTTGCTAGGCTAGAAGCTATACGTATATTGTGTGCCTATGCTAGTTTTATGAATTTTAAACTATGCCAAATGGATGTAAAAAGTGCATTTCTTAATGGTTTTATAAACGAAGAGGTATATGTTAATCAACCTCCTGGGTTTGAAGATTCAAAGTTTCCAAGCCACGTTTATAAACTTAAAAAGGCCTTGTACGGCCTAAAGCAAGCTCCAAGAGCTTGGTATGAGAGGTTGACCAATTTCCTGCTGACCAGGAACTATGTCAGGGGAAAAGCTGACACAACCTTGTTTATTAAGAAAAAGGGTAAACATACCCTACTTGCACAGATATATGTAGATGATATAATATTTGGTGCTACTGACGAATCTTTGTGCAAAGAATTTAGCCAACAGATGCAAACTGAGTTTGAAATGTCCATGATGGGTGAACTCAACTTCTTCCTTGGACTTCAAATCAAGCAAGGTAAGAATGACATCTTTATAAGTCAGTCTAAGTACACCAAGGAAATGTTAAAGAAATTCAGCATGGTAGATTGCAAACCAATATCAACCCCCATGGGTACTGATACTGTCCTATGCAAGGATGAGAAGAGTAAGTCAATTGATAGTAAACTCTATCGAGGTATGATAGGTTCCTTACTCTATCTCATAGCTAGTAGACCTGATATTCAGTACTCAGTATGCTATTGTGCTAGATATCAAGCTGACCCAAGGGAATCTCATCTAACTGCTGTGAAAAGAATTTTTAGATACTTGCAAAGCTCAGTTGATGCAGGTCTATGGTATCCAACTTCAAATGACTTCACACTCATCGGATACACTGATGCTGACTATGGACGAGATAAGCTAGAACGAAAAAGTACTTCGGGAGGATGTCATTTCCTCGGAAGCTGTCTAGTATCTTGGTTCAGCAAGAAGCAATCATCCATAGCCCTGTCTACAACCGAAGCTGAGTACGTGGCTGCTGGAAGCTGTGTTGCACAAGTCCTATGGATAAAGCAACAGCTTGAGGATTATGGAGTTAAAACAAAGACGATAGAGATCAAATGTGACAACAAGAGTGCCATTGATTTATCTAAGAATCCAGTCCAACACAGCAGGATAAAGCATGTTAGCATAAGACATCACTTCATATCACGTACTAAAAGATGAGATCAAGCTGACCTATGTGCCAACAAATGAACAACTTGCAGATATCTTCACTAAGCCCTTGGCACGAGAACAATTCAATACACTAAGGGAAGCCATCGGTATGTCAAATCCACTCTAAATAAATCTATATGAAAAATTGAATGTTGAGTGATTGCCATGTTGAGTGGAAAGTTGAATGTTTGTGCAAATGCCATGCTGAGTAAATTAACAATAAGAAACTTCTACTCACCAAGTTTGAAATGATCACCCTATGCTGAGTTGACATATACATTGTGTGATTATACTGAGTAGATACAAATATTGAGTAATCACATTATACTGAGTAGATGTACATGCTGAGTGATCAACGTATGTTGAGTTATTTAGAGATATAAAAATCATGTTAACAAAAACTAGGCACTCAACATCGCGAATGCTTCGAATTCTAGCAAAACCAAAAAGAAATCCACTCGCTTAAAATAAATACCTACACGTGTAACTTCTGGCACCTTGGAAAGACGCACATTAATGGCAAATCCCATGCGCCGAAGATGTCATAAATGACAGTAGCTTTGTCGGTTGAACGTCCCTAGGCAAAACGGGTAGTTAAATGAATAGGGCCGCCATAAATCTATATAAAAAGTGGAAGGATCCCCACTTATTACTCTTTACGCCTACGATTTTCTGAAATTGAACTCTTCTCTCTCCCTAAAAACTCAAAACCTTCATCTGTAACAATGGCTTCCGGCAAGAACGAAAAACCTAACCTCACCACTCAACTTGACCAAACCTCTGGCAAACCCACTCAGGCTGACCCCGGCGGTCCTTCGACACGAATAGAAAGAAATATGATCAAAGTCCACAAGAAGGTCAACAATTTGGAGGTTCTAAAGTGCAGATGGTTCTCTCCAGGATTCGTCACCTCTGAGAAACCGTTCTGTGACTGGATCGAGAAGAACAAATGGACTAGTCTCTTCTCTCTCTCAGGAACAACCTACCCTAGGTTAGTACGGGAATTCTATTCGAATCTACATGTTGATGAAGATGATTCTGATTATTTGGAGACCACGGTCAAAGGTCAGAAAATTACCATAACTCCTGCCTATCTAGCCACTTTATTAGATTTACCAGACGAAGGAATAGAATTTAGGACAACAAAGGAGAAGGTACCAAAAGACAAGCTTGACAAGATCAAGGGGTTCTACAAACCCAAGGATCATAAAGGTGAAATACCCAGCACCTGTATGGGGCAAGAACAGAAGATGGCCCACTACATGCTGACCAACTTTATCTTCCCCAAACTCAGCTCAGCTTCATCCGCCTCTAACTTTGAGCAGTGCTTCATATGGCACATGCTGACCTACACTCCGCTCAATCTTCCCGTCTTCTTAGTTGGAGCTCTTCAACGAGGTGGTAAGAAACTCCGTTTGGGCTCTCTGATCACAAAAATTCTCGAGGACAAGCAGATCGAGACGATAAATGAAACAAGTAGCTTGGGGAGTGAAATCACTGCAGTTCTGCTGGATGGATTGTTGTACAATCAACCCTTGAAAGGCTATGAAGAAGTTGGAGATGCTGAGGAAAATGAAGAAGCTGAGCAACTAGAAGTTGAGCTTGAAAATGAGCCTGAAAAAGAAGTGGAGGCTCATGCTGAGTCTCCTAAGACAGCTCAGTCTGAGAAGAAGAAGAAGAAGAGGAAGGCTCTTGAAACTTGCTCCAAAGACATTCATACTGTCCTAAAGAAAGTGAGGCTATTGTCTCAAGAAAAAGTTAAAGCTGACAAGGCTAAGGAAAAAGCTGAGTCAGCAGAAAAGAGAAAGAGGCCAGAAGGGCCTGAAGATGAAGAAGAGGAAACTCCAGAATCCCCCTTGATGAAAAGGAAGAAGGTTAATACCTTAAAGACAGTTGAAGCTGATCCCCTAGATTGGGTTGTATCCTCCCAAGGTCATGGAACTGACCTAGAAAAGGAAACTGAGAAAGAAACTGAGCAACAAGCTGAGCAAACAAATGTTGAGCAACCTCAGGATGAGGCTGAACAGAGAGTTGAAGAAGAAGAAAGTGTTGCTGTTGAGGATCATGCTGAGCAACTTGAGAATCCATATGTAGAAGAGGAGACAGTTGCTACTGAGTCTAGTGAAGGTATTCCAGCTGACCCTTCATCCCCAAAAGCTCCGACACGACGGAGACTTAAAAATAAGGCACAAAAGCAAATTGATCTTATGGACGACTTTCCTGTTGATGATATTGAGACTGACCTCTCCAAAATCCAGTTCCAGTATTTCTCGAATGATGCTGAGACTGAGTTACCTCCAGCAGATCCTGTACAAAAACAAGCCTCTGTTACTCAGGATGAGGAACAAGCCAAAACCCCTGAAGATCCAATCCAAGCTGCTCAAGATGGATCAAATCCTGCCTCAACTTCACCCATTCAAGTTGAGCAGGTCAACGTGACTACCCAAACTCCACCTCCAACTCAGCATGTTGATGACTCAGCTCCTGAAGTCAATCAAAGTCCAGGTACCAATCAAGGTACTCAACCTGGTAAAGAGCCCACTTCTCCACCACCATCAAGCTCAATACCAGCCTCTGAGTCTAATGCTGCTCAATTCACGTACTTGAATGCTACTGAGTCAGGACGCCATATCATTGCTTCTGTTCAGTCCTTGCTTCAAGAATTGAACCCCCCTCAAGCTGATGCTGCTAGATCTTCTAATACTGAGTCCTCTCAACTACATGGAATCACTCAGCTTCTCAATAAACTCAGAGGACTCAAGGATCTAGTAAGTGTTATGACCACCATTCAAACTCAGCAACCGCGGCAAGACCAAATCACAAAGCTGACTGAACTGGTTCTCACAATGGTGAATCATCTGAATTCGCTTGAAGGTAAAATTCAACAACCATCTGAAGTCAATCCAGGGTATGCCACTTCCGCTGAACTTCAAGGATATTTTGCCAAGATAAGTGCAGAACTGACCAAATCAAGCGCACCTGGCAATGCTGAGTTTGCCACCTCTGCTGAACTTCAACAATGCTTTACCAAGCTTAATGCGGAGCTGACCAGTACGCGTGACTTAGTATCTTCCTCCTCTCAGTGTACAATTGACCAACTGAGTGAAGCAGTCAGCCTACTCAACATCAACAAAGCACAGATGGATGTTGATCCAGTCTCCAACAGTGAACTCTTGAGCTTTTCCCAGGCGATAATGAAGGCTATGCGCATCAACAATGCCCAGCGCATATTTTATGACTCTGCCTTGCTCAAGATGTACCACCAATCTTTTGGTCAGCTCACCAGCTCGCTCACCTGGCTTAGCAAATCTCATGAATGCCTGCTTAGCATGATTAGCAGTTCTCTTCGGGTTCCTCGCCATGTCCAAGATGACAGTGTTCCTATAATTGATGGCTTGCGAGAAAGTACTAGGAGGCTCCAGCGTTATTCCACTTACCTCTCTGCTCATGCTCGCACTAACACATTCATTTATAAACCCGATGATGGCAAAACGGGGGAGACAAGTCAAGGAGGAACTCAGCTTGCAGGTAAAGCCTCAGGAAGCAAAGACAAAGGCAAAGGAATAGCTAAAGGAATAGCTAAAGCTGACCACCAAGCCCAGAAGAAGAAGAACTAGATATAGTCTAGTAAATGTTTAGAACTCAGCATAGAAATCTTTATATATGTGTTTGCCTTATTTTTCCTGTTCAATCTATGCCAAGTACTATTTTCTCAATATAGTCGATAAAATTGAACAAACAAATTAAGAAGTAAAACATACTCAGTATACATTAACACTAAAACACTTAGGTATTAAACTGAGTAACAACATACTTCTAATATTTTTGGAAGCTGACTTAAAAATCAAAAAGTTCAGATCTTGAAAAATCCAACATTAAACTAAGTCAGTATACACAAATGTCTTAAAGATAATTCAATTAAATCTTGGAAGGTTTAGAATTAAGTTAAGACAATATGTGCAACCCTTACGGGGGAGTCATTTCAAAAATATATCAATCATGGGGTAACTTATAACTGAGTTCCATAATTATGTATTTTGCCAACATCAAAATGGGGGAGTTTGTTGAAACGCCTTTCCACAAGATTTTGATTTGACAAAATCATCCATGATTAAGAGGCAATTAAATTTAAATGCTTTGATTTAATTGTACTAATGTGTTTGTTCAATATTGAGTACAAAAATATATATAAAGTTAGACAGCTCAAAAGTCAGCATAAGCCAAAGCTGAGTGGAACGAAACTCAGAATGAAAGAATAGAAGCTGAGTAAAGTAGAACTCAGCATCAGAAGCTTCCTTCAAAGTTGCCTGAACGAAGCTGACTAAATCAAAAGACTCCTTCAGAATTATACAAACAGAACGGAGCTGACTAAGAAGGAACTCAGCATGGAAGTTGAACATTCGAAAATAACAAATGAAGTTGAGTAACAGTCAGGACAACATAAAGGATCCGTTTACTAAAAGACAAAGTCTGCCAATCTTCTACACCAATAATTGAAGCCTCGAAAATACAAAGAAGACTAATTCCAAGAATCATGGGTTAATGGATTATTGGTAAAAGACAACTGGCACAAAAAGACAAGTCTGATGCAAGAAGACAAAACCTGACGCCTGAAGAAAACAGAGGAAGGGAATGGCGGAACAGACTGAAGCTGACCAGAAGCTGTCTGCTAAAAGAGCCGTTTTGGACTTAACGGCTAACTCATCTCAAATGATCAAATCTTCAGAATTTCATCTATAAAAGGACAATGGTAGTTCTTGGATCATTTACCGAAGTATTAAAAGAAAAATACAAGAGAGAAAATCTTCAAAGCACTCAAATACAAAAGATCTTATACCGAATCTTCCATTCTTTGTGTAAATGCTAGATTGATTGTTTTGTAATCATCTAAGGTGTTCTTTAGTTGAAAAGAGCAAGTGTGTAATCAATAAGTATATTGAGAGCGTTGAGCTGAGTACTTGGTTGTAAGTATTCAGTGGTAGAAAAATCTAAGTGCTGGGTTGTAGTACTTAGTAGGAGCTGAGTAGACGAATAGAGGACGTACTCTTGCATACTCACTGCCTTGTAAAGGGTTTGTGCTCTACCTTGAAAGAGCTCAGTATTGGATTGAAAATCCCAGGAGGAACTGGGGACTGGACGTAGGCAGAGAGGCCGAACCAGGATAAGTCGTGCTGAGTAACTTCTAAACTCTTTCTCTCAATATATATATATATGTGCATGTGTTGCTTGTGAAATTTACTCAACTTATAAATTGCTAAAACTGAAACTGAGTAAATCTGAGTGCTAAGCTGGAAGCTGACCTTTCAAGTGTCAATTCCCAATTCTCGAGTCAAGCAGTCTTAGTCAGCATAGTACTAAAACTGTCTGACTAATCAACCGGCCGTGCTGACCAACACGCTGAGTTATCAAACTCTTAAAATAACTCTAAGTCAGCTTAATTAAACGCGAAAAAAGTTACATTAGTTCCTACCCCCCCCCCCCCCTCCCTTGGAACTAATTACTAGGGACCAACAAAGTGATTATATCATTTTGATATTATATATAGACGACATGTTGGTAGCAGGCCTAAACAAAGATTGTATGAAAAAATTAAAGAAATGAAGAACTTGGGACAACAAACATGATTTTAGGTGCCCAAATACACTAAGATTGAAATAATAAAAAGATTTGGGTTTGTCAAAAGAATTAGATCTTACGTCGACTGGATTATGCAGGTGATCTTATTCATATTTCAAGAGATTCGATGAAGTGATTATATCATTTTGATATTATATATAGGCGACATGTTGGTAGCAGGCCTAAACAAAGATTGTATGAAAAAATTAAAGAAATGAAGAACTTGGGACAACAAACATGATTTTAGGTGCCCAAATACACTAAGATTGAAATAATAGAAAGATTTGGCTTTGTCAAAAGAATTAGATCTTACATCGACTGGATTATGCAGGTGATCTTATTCATATTTCAAGAGATTCGATGAAGTGATTATATCATTTTGATATTATATATAGACGACATGTTGGTAGCATGCCTAAACAAAGATTGTATGAAAAAATTAAAGAAATGAAGAACTTAGGACAACAAACATGATTTTAGGTGCCCAAATACACTAAGATTGAAATAATAGAAAGATTTGGGTTTGTCAAAAGAATTAGATCTTACGTCGACTGGATTATGCAGGTGATCTTATTCATATTTCAAGAGATTCGATGAAGTGATTATATCATTTTGATATTATATATAGGCGACATGTTGGTAGCAGGCCTAAACAAAGATTGTATAAAAAAATTAAAGAAATGAAGAACTTGGGACAACAAACATGATTTTAGGTACCCAAATACACTAAGATTGAAATAATAGAAAGATTTGGCTTTGTCAAAAGAATTAGATCTTACATCGACTGGATTATGCAGGTGATCTTATTCATATTTCAAGAGATTCGATGAAGTGATTATATCATTTTGATATTATATATAGACGACATGTTGGTAGCAAGCCTAAACAAAGATTGTATGAAAAAATTAAAGAAATGAAGAACTTGGGACAACAAACATGATTTTAGGTGCCCAAATACACTAAGATTGAAATAATAGAAAGATTTGGCTTTGTCAAAAGAATTAGATCTTACGTCGACTTGGATTATGAAAGTGATCGCGATAAAAGCAAATCCATCATATGATATAATGCTCACTTTTATTGGCAGAGTTGTAAGCTAGATTTCAAAACTACAATCAGTACAGATGACATTGGTGGAACTGGGGCACCAACAAGAGAATATTCCTTTATTCTAAGTGTCTTTTATCTAGCAAGGAATCCAACATTTCATTCCAATACAAAACATATTCAGGTTCGGTACTACTTCACTTGTAAGAAAGTTGAAGAATGAACATAGATATGAAAAATATTCAAACTAAAGAGAATCTGGCATATTTTATGACAAATACAGTCAGCACTAACACATTTATTTGGTGTTGATCTTCTAGTGGCTTAGTATAGACATATTAGCACGAATGGCAAGGAAGAAATAATGGTGTGAAAATTTATTGATCATGAATCAAATCTTCAAGTGAGAGATTGTGGTATTAATTATTATTTAATTAAAAAAGTAATATCTAATCATAGTTCTTGTAACCAATAATACTTTCTAGAATCTCAAATGAGGAGATTGACTAACACAAGATCTAGTGTAATTAGAGGGAAAAAAAAGGAGGTATGTTTTTAGGGCTTATTTTGACCCCGAGACTTCACGTCTGATAGGAGATTGACTAACACAAGATCTAGTGTAATTAGAGAAGATAATTAGGTGGGCTGCTAAAAGATTAGTTGTCTAATAATAAATGTAAATTATAACCATGTGTGAAAAGGAATTTGAAGAAGTCTCCATGAGAATAAAAACAAAAACTAGTTAAGTAGAGCATTGCCATGGAAGCTACGTGAGAATATCCTTCCTATGTCTGAGATCAGTATATAGGATCAACCTTCCTATGTTCTTTCAGTGTGGTTTCTTATTTAGTTTTTTTCATTTGAAGATTTTTTTTTTATCTGCCTCTGTAAATTGGAGGAGGTGCCTCAAACGCTTTACAACTTCAAAATCAAACTAATATCAGTACCTCTTTCAGTCCAAGGCTTAACAAATTTCAACGAAGGTGTGTATATTTTTCTCTTTTCAATATAGCAACGACATAAGATTAAGATGATTTGTAATTTTCCCAAAAATGTAATGAGAAAATCTGGAGAGACAATAAGATATCAGATTCTCTCCCTTACCTGCCCTGATGAACTCACTTAGATTTCAAGGGAATATTATATAATGGAACATTTCAGAATTACATGGAGTGATACCATTAAAAATGAGTTCTTTTAGATGCAATTTCATGTTCTAATTACCTTCCAACCTCTAGCGTTCTAGTCATGAAATACGACTTGAAATTGTACGTTAATGAAAAGAACTCATATTCCATTAACTGATGCTTGAAATTGCATCATATGTTAAACATTAGACATAAAATTGCAATTGTTTTGTACATGAAATCCCTTTTCCCACAATAACCATAGGACTGAACTCTAGTTTATCCCTAAGTTAGTGTTTTGCTATAGAAATATCTATATATCATTATAGTCGGGTAAATTATACTTACAGCCCTTTAACTTCGGCTTTACTTTCTTTATAGCTCCAGAACTGTTGTTGAACTTTGATGTTTACCAACATGAAAGTAAAGTAAACGAACTCAATATAACACTCTCAATGAAAAAAATCCAAGGATTAAAGTTGTTCAGAAACACATTTCCCTGCCTCACCTTATGGGAACTTTTTCAGAGATTCTCTGTCCTAGATGGGCGGAAACGGGAATCCATGACCAGTTGACACGGTTTCGATCACCTAGACCTTAATGACCATATAGTATTTGGTCATTCACCGTTAGATCTTGGCTTATTAGAATTCTAAGGTGGAGATTCTAAGTATCGCTTGGATTTAATAAGCCTAGATCTAACTGTAAATACAACCCTACTTACCTATATATATTAACCTAGTACTTGTCATATTTGCTCCTGCTTTTGCATGCTAATAATCAGTGCTAAGTCAATTCTGTCCTAGAAATCAGAAGATCATGGAGGGTGAGCAAAAGACAAAAAGTGATGAAGTTTCAGTTGATATAAACAAGTTAGTGCAGACCTTGAAGACGAAGACAGAAATGTTGGGATCATTGTCATCAGATTGCTGTATTTACAGAGTTTCCCCACGCTTTCGTGAGTTAAACAAGAAAGCATATACCCCACAAGTAGTTTCAATTGGGCCATTTCATCATGGAAAGCATGAACTCAGAGTAATGGAAGACCATAAAAGAAGGTATTTAGTTGATTTTCTTAAACGATGCAAGATAAACCTGGAGGAATACATTGGAAATATTCAGAAACTTGAGGAACCTTTGCGTGATAGTTATGCCGAAATCACTGAACATTCCAGGGAAGAATTTATGGAAATTATGGCAGTAGATGGTGCTTTCTTACTTGAGTACTTTCTGAAAGGTTTTTCTGGAGACTGCTCTAGTAATGATCGCATATGGCATAGACAACGGTTGGCTAATGATGTAAGGTATTGTTAGAACTATATATGTTAAAATACATGTAAATACACCTTTTATTCAATTTTGACTGTTTAGAGTGATTACTAGTTGAAAATCAAGTTGCATATTCATGAACAGGTGCAACCTGTTCACATTTATTTTACAATCGGCCCTCTCAACCTAGGCCAGTCCTGACTTATGCAAGTATTTTGCTTGTAACCGTGGCATGATTTGGCGCTCCTAACCTAGGCTGGTCATGTCTTTTACAAGCATTTTGCTTGTAACCATGGCATGATTTGGCGCTCCTAACCTAGACTGGTCATGTCTTTTACAGGCATTTTGCTTGTAACCATGGCATGATTTGGCGCTCCTAACCTTGGCTGGTCATGTCTTGTACAAGCATTTTTCTTACCGTGGTATGATTGATGTTCTCAACCCGGACCAGTCATACCTCGTTCACAATTGGACAAGTTTTTCCAAGATCCATTCATGACCGGCCCTCTTAACTTGTGCTAATTGTGCTTCAATTATTTCATGTCTTGTGCTAACTGATGATTTTTCATTCATGCACTTCCACTCTTATATGTGTTAGTTTTCTTCATAGCAATTCCTAACATGTTAATATCTAACAGGTTTGACATACTGATGATTGAAAATCAACTTCCCTTCTTCTTGCTTGAGTTCTTGTTTGAGCTACTTAAAAAGTCTCAAGTATATGCTGGACTTTCCTTGAAAGCAATAGTGGCAAAAGGTTTAATGGATGCAACGGGATGGGGCTGGTTAAAGGTCAACTATATCATGAATGGAGATAGGGAAGTAAAGCATCTTGTTGACTTTATAGGAATTTGCCTGCAGCCATCATCAGATGTACCATTGGTTATGAGAAGGGAATGTGAAAGTCTAACTACACCCACCATCTCGGAGCTACACCGAGCAGGAGTGAAGTTTAAACCCAGTTCAAGCAAGTGTTTGTATGACTTGAAGTTCAATAATGGGATTCTAGAAATTCCAAAAATTACATTGGCAGATAATGATGACATAGTTATGCGTAATTTACAGGCATTTGAGCAGTGCCATTTTCCTTACAAATATATGAATGATTATACTTGCATTATGGATATGCTTATTAACAATGAGGAGGATGTGGAATTACTGGTTCAAAATGGAATTATAGAAAATTGGTTGCAGGATAACCTTGCCGTGGCGGCTATGATCAATGATCTTGGCAACGGATGCATAGTAACGAGTGACAATTTCCATTTTGCTGGTCTTAGTCATGATCTCACTGCCTACTACAAGAAGCCTTGGAATAAGAGGAAGGCCACATTGAAGCAAAAGTATTTCAGCAATCCATGGACTGTCATCTCTGTTATTGCTGCTGCTTTTCTCTTGCTTCTTGCTATAATACAAACAGTAATGTCCACCCTTCAGATTGTTTAGCTTTAGCTATTCAAATTTTCGACATGGATTTATTGGGTAAATTATACCCATTGTCCCTCAACTTTTCTCTCACTTTTGTCACATACATGCGTCGTAAGAAGTTGAAGGACTAAATTAGACATTTACAAGATATGGTTATTGGTAGTTATTTCTGTTAGTAGAACTCGTTATTTTAGTGGGCTAGCTAATTTGTCTTGAATTTGTTATAACACACAGAGCTGGTGTGTAACCGTTTGGCAGACTCAGCTTACTATATAAAGGTCATGCTTTGCTATGCTACAACCATCAATGAGAAATATCTAAACATTATCCTCTTCATCTTTCTACTTTCTTTCTTTCTTTCTTTCTAGCTCTTATATTTCTTCTATTCTTTCCATTCTAATCTGCCAAAATTCTTAATTCCTGAAATTGGTATTAGAGATACTCGACCTCCGGCCATTTCATGAATGTTAAACAACTCTTATAGAAAAACTCATGCGCAGAAGAAACGAGCCAAGGCAGCCATGGAAACACTTGAACAACAATTGAAGGAGCTTATAGTCAGCTTCACGACCGTTAAGAGGCGACGACGGAGAAGTTGGAAAAAATGCAAGTTCAACTCAACGATGCTCAATCTGCGTATCACAAGAGAATGGATTCTATAATCCAAGAACAGAACCGGCTTAGGAAGGATCAAATGGCTTCTCATCAAGCTTTAGAGGATGTGATGCATAAATCCATATCCACCCTAGCCAAACTAATTCAACCAACCTCTGGTTTCATTCCATTCCCACAAAAACATTCAAACATTCTTGAATCCTCCCTATCACCACAGAAATTGCACACTTTTCAAGGGTGTCGAAGTAGTTGAATTTCAGGAATTCTGAGTAGACTGAAGATTGCAACTGGTACTGAAGTTCCATTCCTTAGAGGCTTTGTTAACGAGTCATCCTCTAAGTCAAGTATTATCCATCCTAAACTGCTCATAATTCCTATCATTAGCTTAAAGTTCCATAGAGCATAATTCCTATCATTAGCTTAACCCAAAGTATACTAAAGTTACCTCTATATTGAAATCTCCATCTGTGTTCTATTGATTTGAGTGAAATATTTTATAAAGGTTGAAAAGTTTTAAAATCACTCAACAGTTCGCAAACTATTCGAGTTTGATTCAGTCAAAGCTCGACTCGAATTCAGGATCTGCTCGAGTACTAACGAGTCTGAACTTCCTTAGGTTCGACTCGGAAACTATTTTTTAATTACTGTATATATTTCATTAGTTTTATTATATATATTTTTTTATTATTTTAAATTTTTCTTTCATTAATTATTATTTATTCATCACAATTCATAACTCACATAAGATTTAACATGTATGAGCGAAGTGGAGCTGCCATCATGAGTGTAATTCACCTTGGATTTGTTCTATATGTATTTATGTTCACTTTTATAAGATTTGTATGAAAATAAGCTATTTACAAGAATTTGAGTTCCATTTCTGCGCAAGATTAAATATTGGTACAGAAGCATAATTGCATGATTAAATTTTCTAGCACAAGTGTTGAAACAGATCACACAGCAATTGTGTTGTCAATCCACGAGGTGATCAATTGATCGATTTCTGGAAGTAATGCGTCCAGAGAAATCGAAATCAAGATCATATGCAGAAATATTGAGAGATTCAGTGTTGCACTCTGATTCAGAGGATTCCGGTGACAGTGGTGAGAGAAACGTAGACCGAAGATCGGAGTTACTTCAATATACTCGACGCAATCGCAATAGATCTTCAAATCGCGCAAATCAACAACAACTGGTAGAGGATTCAAGAAGCGATCGCAGTAGATCTTCAAATCGCGAAAATCAACAAACAGAGGATTCAACAATGGCAGGAACTGGAACTGTTCAGGTAACCAGTATTGATAATCCTAGTTTAATTTTAGGTAGTACGTTGTTAAATGGCAACAATTACATAGCCTGGAAGAGATCTATGGTGCTAGCCCTAAGCGCTAAGAGAAAATTAAAGTTTGTTCAAGAAGACACTAAACCTGCAGATGATTATGCAAAATGGAAATGGGATGATGATCTGGTTTTCTCATGGATTAGAAGTTCTTTGACTAAGGAGTTAGCAGATGTATTTTTGTTTACTAAATCCTCATTTTCCTTATGGAAAGAGATAGAACAGAGGTACGGTGAGAGTAATGGACCTCTGATCTATCAATTGAGGAAGGAGATTAGCAGTTTATCTCAAGGAAATCTGAGTCTTGTGGATTATTTTAACAAAATCAAGAGAAAATGGGATGAATTGGCTAAGATCAAACCATTACTGAGTTGCACTTGTGGAGAAGCTAGGAAACGAGCTCAGGATCAACTAGAAGAAGAACAGTTGATGCAATTTCTCTCAGGTTTACACATTGATTTTGACAATGTGAGAGAACAGATCTTGTTACAGGAGCCTTTACCTACAGTCAACAAAGCTTACTCAATGTTGATGAGAATTGAGAGGCAAAGGAGTGTTGCTAGTGATGCAAATGAGGAGTTTGTGAATGTTTCAGTGTCAAAGTCTCAGATTCACAAGTCTGGTGGTTCTAGCCACAAGAATGGGGGAAAGAAGTATCAGAATAGAGGACAATCTAATGACAGTAACAAAGAAGATAAGTTTTGCAAACACTGCAGAAAGTCTGGACATGAAAAAGCTTATTGTTTCAAGCTTGTTGGATATCCTGAGTGGTATAGGGGGAAGAAGATCACCACTGATTACAAGCAACAGGCAAATATGTCTAAGGAAGCATCAACTCCATTGGAAAATTCTGATTCTGAAAGTGAAGAAGAAGAATCTATGCAAATGATGGTGCAGAGAGAGGTGCAGAAGGCACTGAAGAACAAAGGAACCTCAGACAGCAAGAATAGCAAGAATCATGAATTTTCTGCTTTTGCTGGAATGAGTTCTGCAGGTATTGCACTTAAACTTAGTTCTGTGATGAAGAACAATGATGTTACCTGGATCATAGATTCGGGAGCTACTACTCACATGTCTTATAATGATAGCATGATGAGTAATGTTTCAAAACTACCAACACAACACAACACAGGAAGGTATTTTTACCTACAGGTGCATCACAGCTAGTGTCTAAAAAAGGAGATATTGCAGTGGATGCTAATCTCATGTTAAAGAATGTGCTTTATATACCTGAATTTAATTATCATTTACTGTCAGTGGGAAGATTATTACAAGATCAGAATATTAGCATTAGTTTTTTTGCTAAATTCTGTATTTTGCAGGACCAAACAAGTAAGAGAGTACTAGCTGTGGGGTTCATGGAACAAGGACTTTATGTTCTCACAAAGAAATCTTTCAATAAAGATGTGATAAAGGCATATAGTATATGTAGTAGACAAATAAATTGTAGCATGAATGTTACTTTTGTACTGGATGCAACTGTTTGGCATCACAGATTGGGGATTTGTCTAGTAGTGGTATGAAGCATGTAAAGCTCATACAAGATGGTGATATGAATAAAGCTTTAGATTTTGAGCATTGTGATATATGCTTAAGAAGTAAAGCAGTTAGGAAGCCTTTTTGTAACAGCCCAACAAGATCAATAAAATTGTTTGATTTAGTACACATGGATGTGTGGGGTCCTTACAAACAGGTTTCTTTAACCGGAGGTAGATATATGTTAACAATTGTTGATGATTATTCTCGAGCTTTGTGGATTGTGTTGTTTAAGTCTAAGGATCAGGTTACCAAGCTGATTGAGAATTTCACAAAATTGGTGGAAACTCAATTTGAAACAAGGATCAAGGCAGTTAGAAGTGACAATGGGACAGAGTTCACTTGTCAAGGTACACGGTTGTTGTTCAAAAAGTTGGGGATATTTCATCAAAAATCTTGCATTCATACTCCACAGCAGAATGGAGTAGTTGAAAGAAGACATAGAAGTCTCACAACAGTAGCAAGAGCTCTATTGAAGCAAGGCAGGTTACCTCAGAAATTTTGGGGAGAAGCCATGCTACATGCAACTTGTTTGATAAATCTTTATCCAACCAAGGTTTTGAACTGGAAAACTCCCTATGAGATGATGTATCAAAAGGAGCCCGATTATAACAAACTGAGAGTATTTGGTTGTGCTGCATATGCAGTAGATACAGATGCCAAAAGAGGGAAATTGGATGACAGATCAGTCAAATGTGTGTATTTGGGAGATTCACCAGGACAAAAGGGGTGGAAGTTATACAATCTCAAAACACACAAACTATGTGTATCCAGAGATGTACATTTTGTTGAAACCGACTTTGTATTTCTAATCCTTCTTTTATGTCTTCAGGTTTAGAAGAACAAAATAATGAATCTAGTACTAATAATAGTGCTGGAGCTGAGGAATTTTTAATTCCCATAACAGAAGCAGGGGAGTTTGCATACAGAGAGGAGAATGGTGTGCATCCTCAAGAAGAAAACATAACTCCAACAGTGGAAGAGACACCAGAAGATGAAGTAATTATTCCTCAGGAAGTTCATGAAAACATTCAGCAGCCAGTGTTGAGAAGATCCAGTAGGAGCACTAAACCACCAGCATGGACATCAGATTTTGTTGCCAAAATCACTACTAATGCTGGTCCTAGTAAAAAGAATGATGGAGATGCCAGATTTTAGTGACAACCATGCTGTTTTTTTGCTCAATGTATCCAAGATACCAGAATCTGGTTCATATGCTGAAGCTAGCAAAGATACAAACTGGGTACATACTATGAAGATGGAGATAGAAGCATTAGAGAAGAATGAGACATGGAGTATGTGCAAATTGCCAGCAGACAAGAAGGCAATTTCTTCCATGTGGGTACTAAAGGTGAAGTATAAAGCAGATGGGATCTTGGATAAGTACAAGGCAAGATTAGGGGCAAAAGGGTACAATCAGAAGTTAGGCATTGATTATCATGACAGTTTTGCACCAGTGGCAAAAGTAGTCACAGTAAGGATGCTTATTGCTTTAGCTGCAAACTTTCAATGGGAAATTTACCAAATTGATGTAAACAATGCTTATTTGCATGGTTACATTGAGGAGGAACTCTACATGGAGCCACCAGAAGGTTACAATGCCAAGCCAGGAGAAGTTTGCAGGTTAAGAAAGTCAATTTATGGCTTGAAACAAGCTGGGAGACAGTGGAATAAGATGTTCACAGATATTCTTGTGAACATGGGTTTTCATAGGTCTATTCATGACTACTGTATGTTCACTAAGAGGGTTGGTGAAGACTTGATTGTGTTGGTTGTCTATGTAGATGATGTTCTTATGACTGGAACTTCAACAAAAATGATTGAAGAAGTGAAGAGGGCACTAGATAAGGCATTCACGATTAAGGATCTGGGAATTGCTAAATACTTTTTGGGAGTAGAGTTAGCAAGATCAGAAAGAGGCTTTGTTTTGTCTCAACAAAAATACATAGTTGACATGATCAAGGAGGCAGGACTACACAATGCTGAAGCAGTTGCAAGTCCTTTGCCAAATGGGGTGGATTTCCTGGAAGACAGTTGATGAACGTTTTACGTATACGTGCATGTGAAGGCAAGTGTACCTTAGTCGTGTATCAAGTAATAAAATGAAAGTAGAGTATCATTCCCACGAGGATGGTGATTATAAGTACTAATCTCTTTTCTTACTATCTATTATTTAAACAACCGAAATGTAGAGTTTGTTGGACAACCAAGTTAAGACTTAAGCAAGAAATGAAATAAAAATTACACAAATTAAGTGAGAGATTACTTATAATAAAAGAAACTAAGGCTTCTAGCTTCACTTAACCTCTTTGCTTGGTAATAACACGTAACCTCTTTTAAGTTGTTTTATCCTTTTTAAGATGGCGATTTTTCTTATTAACTAATAGTTCTCGAGATCGGTTCTAAACTCTCGACTAATTACTTTCCCTTGGTCCGGCTCAAGTAATTAATCAAGAGAAGCATTAAGTTTTCTTATTTCCAAACCTTCGATTTATTACTTTCCCTTGGTCCGGCTTAAGTAATAAATCTAAGATTTGTAACAAAATTAAATCTAAACCTTTTTAACCTACTTTACCTTGGTCCGGCTAAAGTGATTACTTAAGATTCAAGAAAAACCGCTCAAGTAATTAGTTCTAAACTTTCAATTAATTACTTTTCCTTGGTCCGGCTCAAGTAATTAATCCAAAGAAGCATTAAGTTTTCTTATTTCCAAACCTTCGATTTATTACTTTCCATTGGTCCGGCTCAAGTAATAAATTAAAGATTTGTAATAAGATTTATGAAAAACCTTGGAAAACCAATAAGCCACACTAAATGATCATTAGGTCCAACTTATGAATTTCGATTAATCAATTTAATCACGGTCAATATAAATGATTAATTATATCCAAGTAGAGAGTTGGCTCATCTCCTACAAGCATTAAGAATCATAAGTTAGTTCTCCAAAAGGATAAAGATAACTTAAATAGGTTAAACGTAATTACCACATAATTAAGGTTAAGATCCACTTTTAGCCTTAGTTAAGAGGGGTTTAGCCCATCATTAGATTAAAACACATTTTAGAAAGATAGATAATAGAGTTCATATTAATAAAAGAGATTAAAGTTTAGAAGAAACCGTAGTGACGATTACCGAACGAACTTCTTCGGTAACTTGAAACTTACTTTTATTAGATGAACTTTTGCACAAACAATACTCTAACAACAATAAGAACAACACAAACAACTGATTCTTAAGGATAAGAATCAACAAAATAACATTATAGAGGGAAGAATTAAGCCTAAGCTTGGTGTGTCTTCAAATGGCACCCAAAGCCTCCTTTTATAGTAAAATGGTACACAAAATTCCAAAGAACAAGTCATCCTTATGGCCTCCCACTCCTTATCATCTGAATTTAGCATTTAAGAGAGCATGGGGGAAGATTTTAATAATTTAGGAGTTGAAATGTCAAAGGAATCTTAGGCTTCAACATATTCATCAACTTTGGTTAATTTTCTGGGCCTGATTCACTTCGAATTTGGAGATTATTATTATTAGACATTTGTTCATCTTTCTCTTAGCTTTCCAACGCATTTTGAATCGCCTCAATCCGAGTCCGTATGAGGGAGAAAAGTTGAAAATACGAAAATATGTCAAATCTGTCCTAGTGTGAACAATTAGACTCTTATCTTGCAGCACCTATCCGCGATGAAGTGCACGCTGGGTGTCACTAAAGATCCTCTTTTCTTGTCCTTTTTACTCCTGAATTGCCGCCTTAAGCCCCGACTTGGTTATTTGTATCGAAAACCTTGCGAAAGTGCCTAGAAAACACACAAAGTGGCTTAGATACATAAAATGAAGAAAAAAATACAAAAACCATCATTAAAATTTATTAAAATGGTATAAAATAACTAGTAATTAAATACTAAAAATGCTATAAATTACGACGATAACAACACCCCCAAACTTAAGCTTTGCTTGTCCTCAAGCAAAGAAAAGCTGAAAACAAATTTTATCGTCGAATAAGTTAACGTAAAGACAAGAATTATGTTAATCGAAAATGGACAAAAATTCTATATTCAAATCTCGGACTATTTCTTTGGATAAAATGATTTGTTTTTACACCCTTATTTTCCAAACAAACATTTTTCACTGTGTTGAATAAAATTGAACCAATTTAAACACCTCGCATGGAAGTCACTCTTACGCTCAAGTGTTTAGGGCATTAAATTTTCGCTCAAATCCGATAAAAACACTAACTATTAAAAATTTGCATGGTCATCCAAATCTTTACCAAACACGACTGACTATAAACACGATCAAAAGGTCTTTAACGGGTTGTAACGTTGGTTGAGGGTAAAGGTATGGAGAAAAGGAAATTTGTGGGTAAATAAATTCACGGGTAATTATTTGATAGATTCTCAAGAGAGATTTTCTCTTTCAGAAATTCAAAATTTTGTAACGGAAATCTCTCTTTTATTTTTATTTATATATATGATACTATATATTTTTATTTATATATATATTTTTTTTTCTCTTTTTTTTTGACTTTATATATAAATATCAATATGAATTTTATTTATATGTATATATATATAGAAAGTATGAAATATACGAAAATAGAGAGGTATAACCGTTATATATCGGTAGAAGTGTTTGTCTGAATTTCGTATTTATTGTGAATCATCATCTCAAGCATATTGGTTACTAATTACCCATAAATTTAGGGGGAACAAAAATGGTATTTATGAAGGAAATGTGGCTTGTAACGTGGTGAAATGAATGGAATGTCTAGGTTCGAATGGGTGAACGACGGAAAATATGTTTAAGGTGGGCTATCATTTTGAGTATGAAATGTGGGGGTAAAACAAGGAAGGCCTTAATCATGTCGTGTTTTGAGCTAGACGCGTGAGGTTTTGACCGGTATTTGATGCAAATTCTCAAGTTTCGTGTAATAATGGAACACTCGTGAGAAAAAAAATGAAGCATTAGTGAATGCTTTTTAAATTAGGCTCAAAAACTCACTTTGGAAAGGTAATGTGTGCCAATTAACTCAATTTTATTCCTCAAAATGTAAATGTCGATTTGTTAAATACTGAGTGAAATCAAAAAAAAAATTTACGTATTCAAAATAGTCCAAAATTCGTTTACAAAATTTAAGATTTTCAAATAAAGTTTCATCCTATCAAAATTTAACATTTATTCTAAACAAAATTTTGTTTGATTTTCTTGTTCGATTAAAGCAAAACTTTAGAGTGGGGTTTTTATTCAAAATTATTTAACAAAAATATTTATTTAAAAGCTAAATAAAGATAGTAAAAATAAAGAGAAAAATAAAGGTGGTGAAAATAAGGTGCAAAATAACACCAAAGTAAAAATAAAGTGTAAAACAACATTAAAATTAGAGGTACGTCACACGACTGAAACAAAAGTACGAAAATAACAATAAAAGAGAAAATAAAAATAACATTCTATCCTTTACTCCCATCCCCCATTAGTGTAGCATTTAGTCCCGAAATGCGAAATAAAAACTAACACTAACGTAGAAAGTAAAGGATAGAAGGACTCCCTGTCGAAGGCAACTGTGAGGATTATAGTGTGTGGGGTTGATTGGAGGTAGAAATTAAATGATTAATGGAGGTTATCGCTGGAAAAGTCGCCGGAGATGGATGGACGGCTGCGCTGCAAAATAAGAGAGAAGAAGTTAGAAATAAGGAAGAGAACAAAAGTGGGGCATTAAGCCCTCCTAATCACCCACCTCGTCGAGCTTGATCCCAACCTCGTCGAGGTCGGGATGCACCTCGTCGAGGTGATGAGTTCTAGAGACTTGCAAAGTCTCTGGAACTTTACACTTCGACGAGGTGATGTTCACCTCGTCGAGGTGAGGGGTTCTAGAGACTTGCAAAGTCTCTGGAACTTTACACTTCGACGAGGTGATGTTCACCTCGACGAGGTGTACCTGTAGCCTCTTTTTTTTTTTTTTTTAAGATGAAAAATAAAACGAAAATAAAATTGAAATAAATATATATTATAAAAGTAAGAGTGAAAGTTGAGATAAAGAGGTTAGAAATATCGGGTTGCCTCCCGACAAGCGCTAAGTTTAACGTCGATCAGCTCGACGTTATTGAGTGGCTAGTTGCTCGTGGTCGGGGCATTGAGGTATACGACGGAATCGTTCATGCTTGTGTCTCCGGTCTCATATAGTTTCACTCATTGTCCGTTTACTTTGAATGGTGCCACACCTTCTCGTTGAACCGTGACCACTCCCGAAGGGGATGTTTCGGTTACTTCATACGGCCCGTGCCATCTCGACTTTAGCTTACCGGGAAAAAGTCGTAACCGAGAGTTGTATAGAAGAACTTTATCCCCCGGTTTGAATGTTCGCGGAATGATATGCTTGTCATGCCAACGTTTTGTCCGTTCTTTATATAATCTCGCGTTTTCATATGACGAAAGACGGAATTCATCGAGTTCGTTGAGCTGCATCAAACGTTTTTCTCCTGCAGAACACATATCAAAATTTAAAAACTTGAGAGCCCAAAACGACTTGTGTTCTAGCTCTACGGGTAGATGGCATGCTTTTCCGAAAACTAGACGATACGGTGAGGCACCTATAGGGGTTTTAAAAGCCGTCCTATAAGCCCACAAAGCATCGTCTAACTTAATCGACCAATCATTTCGGGATGAATTTACCGTTTTTTCTAAAATACTCTTTAATTCCCGGTTTGATATTTCAACTTGACCACTTGTTTGGGGATGATACGGGGTGGTTACCCGATGGGTGACTCCGTATTTCGCCAACAATTGGTCAAATTGCTTGTTGTAAAAGTGCGTGCCACCATCACTAATGATCGCTCGGGGTGTTCCGAATCTAGTGAAAATGTTTTTCTTTAGGAACTTCGTAACCACCCGAGCATCATTAGTAGGTGAAGCAATCGCCTCTACCCATTTTGATACGTAATCTACTGCAACAAGCACAAACTGGTTACCAAATGAATTCGGAAAAGGACCCATAAAATCAATGCCCCACACATCAAAAATTTCACAAACCAATATACTCGATAGGGGCATTTCGTGTCTACGTGATATGTTACCCGTTCGTTGACACTTATCGCAAGATTTTACGAACTCAAATGCATCTTTAAAGATCGTAGGCCAATAAAACCCACACTGTAAGACTTTGGCAGCCGTGCGGTTTGGACCGTGGTGGCCACCGGGTTCACGTGAGTGACAAAACTCAAGTATAGATTTTACCTCTTCTTCTGGGATACACCTACGAATCACATTGTCTCCACAAACCTTAAAAAGGAAAGGCTCATCCCATAGATAGTGCTTTGCATCAGCGAAGAACTTACGTCTTTGTTGGTATGTGAGCCCGTGAGGAAGTATATTACCTGCTTGAAAGTTTGCGAAATCGGCGAACCATGGTAGTGTTGATACGCTAAACAACGATTCATCTGGAAAGAACTCCTTGATCTCTCTTTGCACGTCGGTTCTATGTGGTTCAAACTCCAATCGTGAAAGGTGATCGGCAACCACATTAGCTACCCCTTTCGTGTCTCGTATCTCCAAATCAAATTCCTGGAGTAGGAGAACCCATCTGATCAATCTCGGTTTTTCATCCTGTTTAGATAAGAGATATTTTAGTGCGGAATGATCAGTGTAAATGATAACTTTTGAAAGCACAAGATAAGAACGAAATTTATCAAAAGCGAAAACAATTGCTAGTAGCTCCTTTTCGGTTGTTGTATAATTTTGTTGTGCTTCATTCAACGTCCTACTAGCAAAGTATATCGGTTGAAAATTCTTATCTTTTCGCTGTCCCAAACATGCTCCAACTGCCAAATCGCTAGCGTCACACATTAGTTCAAAAGGTAAACTCCAATCAGGACTAATCATTATTGGTGCATCAATTAACTTTTCTTTCAATAGTTCAAAGGCGGATAAGCATTCTTTAGAAAAGTTGAACTCAACATCTTTCATCAACAGTTTGGTCAATGGCTTTGAAATTTTCGAGAAATCTTTTATGAAACGCCTATAGAATCCTACATGTCCTAGAAAGCTTCGGATAGCCTTAACAGAATTAGGCGGTGGCAAATTTGCAATCACCTCCACCTTCACCGGATCTACTTCTATGCCTTGACATGATACTTTATGGCCTAGAACAATCGATTCATTAACCATAAACTGACATTTTTCCCAATTTAGAATCAAATTAGTATCTTCACATCTTTTAAGCACTAGTTCCAAATTATGCAAGCAACTATCAAATGTTTTTCCAAACACGGAAAAATCGTCCATGAAAACCTCCATGAAGTTTTCAATCATGTCATCAAAAATTGCCATCATGCACCTTTGAAAGGTAGCCGGGGCATTACATAATCCGAAAGGCATTCTACGATAGGCAAAAGTTCCATATGGACATGTAAAAGTTGTTTTCTCTTGGTCGCTTGGAGCAACCGGGATTTGCATGTATCCGGAATAGCCATCTAAATTACACATATAAGCATGTCCCGACAATCTTTCAAGCATTTGATCGATGAAAGGTAAAGGAAAATGGTCTTTCCGAGTGGCATCATTCAATTTTCGGTAATCAATACACATGCGCCACCCGGTTACCTTTCTTACCGGGATTAGTTCATTTTTTTCATTAGCTTGAACAGTTATACCTCCCTTTTTAGGTACGACTTGTACCGGACTTACCCAACTACTATCCGAGATTGGATAGATGATACATGCATCAAGGAGTTTTAGAATTTCAGTTTTCACCACTTCCTTCATGCTTGGGTTTAGGCGTCTTTGAGGTTGGGCCGTCGGTTTAACTTGTTCTTCCATGAAAATTTTGTGTGTGCAAATAGAAGGACTTATTCCTTTGATGCCCGCCAATGTCCATCCGAAGGCTTTCTTGTGATCTTTGAGCACATTAATCAATTTCTCTTCCATTTCACCTGTCAAAGAAGAAGAAATTACAACAGGTAAGTTTGATTTTTCACTTAAAAATGCATATTTCAAATGAGATGGTAAGGGTTTAAGGTCTAATTCGGGTGGCTCTTCCAATGATGATTTGGGCCTCGGTTTGTCCCCTCGAATGATTTTCTCATATTGGTCACGGATCCACATGCAATCCTCGGGGTCATAAGTCAAATTGGCAATTTTTCGATCTATCACGACCTCCTCTTGATTTAACCCGAGACCATTTAACATTACTTTTTCCAATGGGTCTTCACACATGTCATTCTGAAAAACATCTTTAACAACTTCGTCTGTTATATCAAGAAAGTTACAATGGTCAATATTGTCGGAAGGATATTTTAAAGAATTGAAAACATTGAAAATCACTTCCTCATCTTGTAACCGGAGAATTAATTTTCCTTGTTGCACATCTATAAGTGTTCTCCCGGTTGCTAGAAAAGGACGACCCAAAATTATCGGGACTCGATCATCCTCCTCCATATCAAGAACAATAAAATCAGCCGGAAAGATGAATTTATCCACTTTAACCAACACATCTTCTACAAACCCTTTGGGGTATGCAAGAGAACGGTCGGCTAATTGTAAGGAAACCTTAGTGGGTTTCGGCTCTCCTAAACCCAATTTTCGAAAGATACTTAATGGCATGAGATTTATGCTTGCTCCAAGATCACATAGAGCTCTTTGGAAATACATACCACCGATAGTACACGGGATAGAGAAACTTCCCGGGTCCTTCAATTTGGGTGGTAGTTTATTGAGTAGGATAGCCGAACATCCTTCCGTTAATTTCACTGTTTCATTATCCTCCAATTTTCTCTTTTTGGAAAGTATATCTTTTAAAAATTTAGCATACATGGGCATATTTTCCAAGGCTTCCGCAAACGGAATATTTATATGTAATTTCTTGAAAATGTCGAGAAATTTGGAGAATTGCTTTTCTTGTTTCTCCTTGTTCAACCTTTGGGGAAATGGAATTTTTGTTTTGTAAGGTTGAACAAGTGGATCCGCAAAAAGCTTTGGAGGAGATGAATCTTGAGGTTTAGAAGTACTTACCTCATCTGTGGTATCTTTTACCTGTTTGCTCGGAGCCGATTGTAACTCTTTGTTGTTTCTCAATGTGATGGTTTTCACATGCTCCCTTGGGTTTGTTTCCGTGTTGCTTGGAAGGGATCCCATAGGACGTTCGGATATGGCTTTTGCTAATTGGCTTATGCTCGTTTCAAGCCCTTTTGTAAACGTCTCTTGATTTCTCTTCCACTCCTCCATACCTGCAAGACGAGATTCCATTTTTGCAAGAATTGTTACAATAGCCGAAGCTTCATCACCAACATTTCTCTTTTCATTAGGATTAAATCCGGGTGGAGGTCTTTGCGGATTTTGCACATTTTGATTATTAGTCCATGAGAAATTAGGGTGATTTCTCCAACCATTATTGTATGTGTTGGAATAAGGATTAGATTGCTTAAAATTTCCCACAAAGTTTGCACTAGCGGTATCCCCAAGGAATGGGTTTGCCGCTTGACAATCCTCACTCTTATGTCCATTTAAACCACATAAATCACACAAATTATTTTGGTTCAAATTAGCCATTAATAGATCCAATTTTTTATTTAACTCATCAATGCCGGATCTTGATGACGAATCAACCAAATATGTTCCCGCTCTTGTTTCCAGGTTTTTCTCCGCTTGCCAATGAGAGCACCTTTCCGCCAATTCTTGGATTAAATCATAAGCCTCCGTTTGGGTCTTTTTAAGGATGTTTCCACCTGCGGCGGAATCAATTGTGGCACAGTTAGCGGAAGATAAACCATTATAGAAAATACTAACCTGTTGCCACTTCTCAAATCCATGATGTGGGCATTTCTTCAATAGTCGACAGAATCGCTCCCACGCATCATATAATGTCTCTCTCTCGGTTTGGCGAAAAGAACTTATCTCGTTTTTGTACATCGCCGTTTTAGATGGAGGGAAGTACTTAGCTAAGAATTTCTTAACTAACTCATCCCATGTCCCAATGGATCCGGCCTCGAGAGAATCCAACCAGTCAGCTGCATCATCCCTTAAAGAAAAAGAAAACAATTTTAGTTTAATAGCTTCTGGTGGTACCCCATTTTGCTTAAGCATAGAACAATGTTTAACAAATTTATTTAAATGGGAGTTTGGATCTTCTCTCGGATCTCCGCCAAATTGACCGGAGTTTTGTATAAGTTGGATCATTGCCGGCTTGATCTCGAAGTTGTTTGCTCCAATGGTAGGTTCCACGATACTTGAATTCATGTCCAAACGGTTCGGAGTGAGTAGATCCATGATGGAACGTTCCTCTTGCGCCATGTTTGCTCTTCGATTAGCCAAGTTCCTGTGAAAAGTACGCTCAATTTCAGGATCGGGCAATAATAAAGGCCAACTTAAACTTCTTGTGTTCATAAAAACAACAAAAATAAAAGAAAATAAAACGTCTAAATTAATAGAAGCTCGACTAGATTAATATTATAATTCTACTATCCCCGGCAACGGCGCCAAAAACTTGATGAACGTTTTACGTATACGTGCATGTGAAGGCAAGTGTACCTTAGTCGTGTATCAAGTAATAAAATGAAAGTAGAGTATCGTTCCCACGAGGATGGTGATTATAAGTACTAATCTCTTTGCTTACTATCTATTATTTAAACAACCGAAATGTAGAGTTTGCTGGACAACCAAGCTAAGACTTAAGCAAGAAATGAAATAAAAATTACACAAATTAAGTGGGAGATTACTTATAATAAAAGAAACTAAGGCTTCTAGCTTCACTTAACCTCTTTGCTTGGTAATAACACGTAACCTCTTTTAAGTTGTTTTATCCTTTTTAAGATGGCGATTTTTCTTATTAACTAATAGTTCTCAAGATCGGTTCTAAACTCTCGACTAATTACTTTCCCTTGGTCCGGCTCAAGTAATTAATCAAGAGAAGCATTAAGTTTTCTTATTTCCAAACCTTCGATTTATTACTTTCCCTTGGTCCGGCTTAAGTAATAAATCTAAGATTTGTAACAAGATTAAATCTAAACCTTTTTAACCTACTTTACCTTGGTCCGGCTAAAGTGATTACTTAAGATTCAAGAAAAACCGCTCAAGTAATTAGTTCTAAACTTTCGATTAATTACTTTTCCTTGGTCCGGCTCAAGTAATTAATCCAAAGAAGCATTAAGTTTTCTTATTTCCAAACCTTCGATTTATTACTTTCCCTTGGTCCGGCTCAAGTAATAAATTAAAGATTTGTAATAAGATTTATGAAAAACCTTGGAAAACCAATAAGCCACACTAAATGATCATTAGGTCCAACTTATGAATTTCGATTAATCAATTTAATCACGGTCAATATAAATGATTAATTATATCCAAGTAGAGAGTTGGCCCATCTCCTACAAGCATTAAGAATCATAAGTTAGTTCTCCAAAAGGATAAAGATAACTTAAATAGGTTAAACGTAATTACCACATAATTAAGGTTAAGATCCACTTTTAGCCTTAGTTAAGAGGGGTTTAGCCCATCATTAGATTAAAACACATTTTAGAAAGATAGATAATAGAGTTCATATTAATAAAAGAGATTAAAGTTTAGAAGAAACCGTAGTGACGATTACCGAACGAACTTCTTCGGTAACTTGAAACTTACTTTTATTAGATGAACTTTTGCACAAACAACAATAAGAACAACACAAACAACTGATTCTTAAGGATAAGAATCAACAAAATAACATTATAGAGGGAAGAATTAAGCCTAAGCTTGGTGTGTCTTCAAATGGCACCCAAAGCCTCTTTTATAGTAAAATGGTACACAAAATTCCAAAGAACAAGTCATCCTTATGGCCTCCCACTCCTTATCATCTGAATTTAGCATTTAAGAGAGCATGGGGGAAGATTTTAATAATTTAGGAGTTGAAATGTCAAAGGAATCTTAGGCTTCAACATATTCATCAACTTTGGTTAATTTTCTGGGCCTGATTCACTTCGAATTTGGAGATGATTATTATTAGACATTTGTTCATCTTTCTCTTAGCTTTCCAACGCATTTTGAATCGCCTCAATCCGAGTCCGTATGAGGGAGAAAAGTTGAAAATACGAAAATGTGTCAAATTTGTCCTAGTGTGAACAATTAGACTCTTATCTTGCAGCACCTATCCGCGACGAAGTGCACGCTGGGTGTCACTAAAGATCCTCTTTTCTTGTCCTTTTTACTCCCGAGTTGCCGCCTTAAGCCCCGACTTGGTTATTTGTACCGAAAACCTTGCGAAAGTGCTTAGAAAACACACAAAGTGGCTTAGATACATAAAATGAAGAAAAAAATACAAAAACCATCATTAAAATTTATTAAAATGGTATAAAATAACTAGTAATTAAATACTAAAAATGCTATAAATTACGACGATAACAACAGTCCACAAATCACTAATAGTGATCAATACAGAAGAATAATAGGGAAGCTATTGTACTTGGGATTCACTAGACCAGACATTAGCTATTCAACACAACAATTGAGTCAGTTTTTACAAAAACCTACACAGGTACATTTCAATGCAGCACTACACGTTTTGAAATACCTGAAAGGTACAACAGCTATGGGATTGCTATATCCAAAGCAATCTAATATTGCTTTAAGGGCATTCTGTAAGAATGATTATGATGATCAAATACAAAGAGAAAATTTGAGGATGAAGGGCTTTAGTGATGCTGACTGGGCAAGATGTAAGGAAACTAGAAGATCAGTGGGTGGGTATTGTATTTTCTTGGGAGATTCTCTCATCTCTTGGAAGGCCAAGAAGAAACCTACTATAAGTAAGTCATCTGCAGAGGCAGAGTACAGGGCAATGGCAACAACCTCTTGTGAAGTTAAATGGATCACATACTTACTGAAAGAATTACAGCTAGCAGTAGAAAAGCCAATACCTTTATATTGTGACAACACAGCAGCAATACACATTGCTGAGAATCCAGTCTTTCATGAAAGGACTAAGCATCTAGACATTGACTGTCATATAGTAAGAGAACACATACAAAGTGGACTGCTGAGCACTCCATTTGTAGACTCAGGGTAACTAAGCCACTCAATTACAAGCAGATGCTACCAGCAATTGAGAAGATGGGCATAGTTCAATTACAGCAGATAAATAAAGTCAAAAAGTGAAGTTTTTTTTACAGAACAATTGCAGTTGTGAAGAGGGGGTGTTGAAACAGATCACACAGCAATTGTGTTGTCAATCCACGCTGTTAATTACTAACAGATTTTGGTTTATTTCTAGTTAGTGTGAAATGTCTATCTTACCACTGTAACAGGCTATATAAGCAATTGTAATGTTTACCGCAAAGATAAGAGAAAATAGACACTTTTGATTCTCTCGATTCTTTCTATCGATTCTTGTTGAATAACAAGATTTCTTGCTTATCTAAATTGCAAAGTATCCCTAAATGATAAATGTCAAGGATACTAGCAATACAACTCCCCAAATATGTTGCTAGACAGCCTCCCAAACAATGCTAACCAAGTGTACGAGCTTAGTTAGACAAGCAAGGGAATGGATCTCGCACAATGATGTGAGGAAAATCCTCTCTTTGCAAGGCTTTAACTATGTCATCTATCACATTACAATATTAACCTATTTATAGGCCAAGCACCAACCTACAGAATGGATAAAATCAATTTCATCCTAGGATTGAGGTTAAATGCCTTGAATTTTCCTAGAGGCGGTTGATTGGCAGGCGTAGAGGTAAATTCTGGGGCGCCTCTACACTTCTGGAAGGTTCTAGCCTAGTTTGGTAGGCGCTGGTGGCCAGTAGGCGAGAGCCTTTTGGCCTGTTCCCAAAGATTCTCGCTCATGCTTGCACATTCTTGCTGAACCTCGTCCCATCTAGCCCATTCTCACCATAGGGAAGCTTTTAGGATCTTCTAGGAGTGATTTGGAATGGTAATGTTGAATGAGATATACCATTGTCTGGTCCTCCCACGCCCAGATTTGGTATAACAACTACTATAGGGGGCTGGCACTACTCCACTCAGGCGACCAGCCAGATGGGTTACTAACACGGGCCCGTTGTGGGGATTTTACCGCGGTTTCTGACATAAAGTATGGAATAAATTCTCTGGCACAAGTATCCTTCCTAACATATATATTTGTGCATTCAACCAAATCACCATATGCATTATAAGAAAGTAGAATTCAACTCCTTACATTAGAAAAGGAAAGAGCATGTTGAATTTTGTTGCTATTCCATGAAGAAGCTGAAGTTTCAACTACTTGGTAACAGATACTGGCATAAACGTCTCGACAAGCTGCATAATATCAATTCAATATGTCACCTTTGGACTTGTAATTGAAATATGAAGTTATTGATCTTTATCAGTTGGGCCTGTTTATTAGTATACGGTTCCATACTGCTCTTGTAAATTGTAATGTCCAGTGAACACTTTTCAAAAGTCTCATAGTTGTTAGAATTAGTAGACTTACGTTGCTTATGTTATAAGTAGCAGAAGGGAAGAATCAGTAGGAGTGTTGAGTGGAGGATTCTCAAGCTTAGGTTGAGGTAGAAATAGGTTAAGTGCATAAGGAGGATGGTACTCTCTTCTGACTTAGTATTTTTGTAAAAGGTTTGAGCTCTATCCGTTAAAGAGTTCAGTAGTGAAAAATCTCAGAAGACGGTATTTTGAGAACTAGACGTAGGCTGGAGACCGAACTAGGATAATCCCTTCTGAGTATCTTTCTATCCCTTTACCTTATAGTTACTACTGATATAACTACTCTAAATATCTATCGCATACATCATAACTCCGGCCATACTTGACTTGTGCATAAATCTATATATTTGGCTTAAGCTTTCCTCATAGACTCTATTAAAGAGTCATTCTCTGAGTCGGGAAATTATCAAGAGCAAAAACAATCTCAGTATATAGAGGTGCTGATAAGCCTTAGTAGACTGAAGATTGCATCTGATACTGAAGTTCCATTCCTTAGAGGCTTTGTTAACGAGTCATCCTCGAAGTCAAGTATTATCCATCCTAAACTGCGCATAATTCCTATCATTAGCTTAAAGTTCCTTAGAGGCTCTGTTAAAGAGCCATTCTCTGAGTCTAGGAATTCTCAGGAGCAGAATCAATCTCAGTAGACAGAAGTGTTGAAAAGCCACGATATACTAAAGTTACTTCTGATACTAAAATCTCTTTCTGTCTTCTATTGATTTGAGTGAGATATTTTATAAAGGTTGAAAATTTATAAAATCACTCAATAGTTCGCAAACTATTTGAGTTCAATTCGGTCAAAGCTCCATTCGATAAAGCTCGACTCGAATTCAGGATCAGCTTGAGCACTAACGAGTCTGAGCTTCCTTAGATTTGGTTAGGAAGCTCATGAACATATTCGATTATTTTTTTATTACTATATATATATATATATATCATTATTTTAAATTTTTCTTTTATTAATTATTATTAGTTATTCACCACAATTTATAACTCAAATAAGATTTAACCTATAAGAAAAATGACACATAAAAAGCTTTGTCCTTTGACCTTTAACCTTTAACCTTTAATTAGAAAATCATGTATTGATAAAGAATATAAGAGCATCTCCACAAGTCTTTTAGTTTGTCTTTTAAGTTAAAATTTGAAGAGGGAGAGTTAAAAATCAGCTCCAACGGACTCTTAATGACTCCTCAAATCACTATGAATCTCTCAATCCTCTCTATTAATAGTGAGTCTCTCTCTCTGCTCTTAGTGACTTCTTATTTCATTTTTTATTACCAATTTATTATTGAAGAGTTGATCTCTTCTCACTATTGGTAAATATAACAATAATTAATAATTTTAATGATAAAATAATAAATAAGGGATAAATATAAGAAATATTATTGGAGATAACATATATTAGCCATTCTTAAATCACTAACAATCAATTATTTATATTATTTTTAAAGGGTGGACTAGGGATCTCTTGAAGATGCTCTAATACATTATAAACTTTAATATATATTTCACTATTTTAAATTTTTTTGTGAGTTTGGTTTTTCGATAATGAGTAGTGTTTAATAGTATTAAATCTCGACCATAACATGTGATTGATTGTTTAAATATTTTAAAAGGTTAATTACACGCAGATGCTATGTGGTTACACAGATTTACAGATTGGTACTTGTAGTATTTTTCTTTACAAACGCAACCATGTGTTTGCAAAATTTTGCATTTTTTTCTTTACCAAATTTTGCATTTTGCAACCATGGAATCATATTTTTAATTTTTCAAAATTATTATTTTTGGAGTTTTCTCTTTCTAAACATTAACTTTCTCTCTCATTAAAAACACCACCTAAATGACCTAAAACCTAAAAAGTTGAAGAATTAAAGTTACTTAAAATATCATTTAACTCTTGAAACTTTTCATTTTGAGGTCGTTATCGTTCAAATTCTAACAAATTGAACCCAAATACAAAATTTTACAAACCATAGGGTTGCGTTTGCAAAAAAAAAATAAATACCATAGATACCCATTTGCAAATCAGCAAAACCACAAAGTATCTATATGTAATTAACCTTATTTTAAATTCATATAAAGTATGTTATAAGACTTGTTTTTTTTTCCCCACAATAGTTATTCTCTGCATGCTCGTTAACGGGTCGATAAAAACTCGGCTTGATCAAAACTCAGTTTAGAATGTTCCACTCTAGATATTAACAAGCCAATAACGAGTTTACCTAAGTTCGGATACGGCTTGACTCATTTGTACCCTACTTATGATATCCACATTTAGAAAATTATTAGTACACAATTTCTGAACCAAAAATAAAAAGGTGTAATGGTTATCACCAACCCTTATCTCCATTCATTTAATGGAAGCAAAAAAACACACACTCAGTTTATTATTGCTCTTCTTATCTCCATACATTACATTAACTGATTTGATGGAATTGCTCTACTTTTCTCCGTACATTACATTATTTATTGGCATTATACTATTTGTCTCTCCAACTCAACTAAGCTTCAAAATCAATTAGAACCCTAAACTATCAAAATTATTAATCAGATCCCTGAACTAGTAAAAATCGTCAATTGGATCCTCATCGTATTTTAAAATCAGAAAATGTGACAATTGAATATAAACTGTAATAATCTCTGTGTTAGTTCCAAAATGGGTTTGGGAAAGAGGGTATTCAACCGAAGGATTGATAGACTTCAATTAATGATTTTTGTTTAGAATAAGGACTCAATTGATGACTTTTTTAGTTCAGGAACCTGATTGATGATTTTGATAGTTTAAAATCATAATTGATTTTGAAGTTAGTTTGGGGAGCCAAATGGATATTATACCTTATTTATTGCTCCGATATTTATTGGTAAATATAATAATAATTAATAATTTTAATAATAAAATAAATAAATAAAAAGTGAATATAAGGAGTATTGTTGGAGATAACATATATTAGTCACTCTTAAACCAATAAGAGTCAATTATTTATGGGATAAAATACCAAAATAGGCCTATGGTTTTTTGGGAAATACTAATTTAGGTTTCACGTACAAAATAGCACCAATGTAGACTTAACGTTTAAAAAAGAGTACCAATTTAGGCATTGATAACGGAATGTGACACATTAATAATATTATTAAGTTCTGTCAATTGTAAGTGGAGAGAGAAATCAAAACTTAACGGAGTAATATGAATGACGTGTTTGTTACTGATGTCTAAAATGACACTCTTTTTTAAACGTTAATCCTACATTGTTACTATTTTGTTAATCCTACGTTGTTACTATTCTGTACGTGGAGCCTAAATTGGTAATTCCCCAAAAACTATAGACCTATTTTGATACCTTATCGCATTATTTATATTATTTTTTATAGAGTGGACTAAGAGTCTCTCGAAGATGCTCTAATACATTATAACTTTTTTAAATTTTTATGTGAGTTTGGTTTTTCAATAATGACTAGCATTTAGTATTATTGAATCTCGACCATAACATGTGACTGATTTTTTTAAAATATTTTGATAAAAGATCGGATCGATCAGATTTGATCAAAACTCGGTTCAAGAGTGCTCCACTCGAGATATTAACGAGCCAATACCGAGCTTACCTAAGTTCAGACTCAACTCGGCTCGTTTATACCCCTACTTATGATATCCACACTTAGAACATTAGTACACAACATCTGATCAGAAAAATAAAGAGATGTAATGGTTATCACCAACCTTTCTCTCCATTCATTTAATGGAGCACAAACACTCGTTTATTTATTGGTCAGCTTCTCTGCACATTACATTAACAGATCCAGCAAGGAGGTTAGCAAACAGGGCAATCCTCAACTCTTCATCTCCATCTAGGTATGTTTCATCATTTTCCTCTTTTGCTGCAGTGTGATTCCATTCGAATTAAAAATTAAGAAACTTGTGATGTATTGCATTGTCATAAAATACGACTTGAAATCGTACATTAACGAAAAGAACTCATATTCCATTAACCATGCTTGATTTGCACCATATGTTAAACATTGGACTTAAAATTGCAACTGTTTTGTACATGAAAACTGAATCCGTTTTCCCACAATAACCATAGGACTGAACTCTAATTTATCCCTAAGTTAGTGTTCAGCTATAGAAATATCTATATATCATTATAGTCGGGTAAATTATACTCATAGCCCTTTAAGTTCGGCTTTACTTTCTTTATAGCTCCAGAACTGTAAGACTGGATATAAAAGTTGTTAAACTTTGACGTTTACCAACATGAAAGTAAAGTAAACGAACTCAAAGTAACACTCTCAAAATGGAAAAATCCAAGAATTAAAGTTGTTCAAAAACACATTTTACCTGCCTCGCCTTATGGGATCTTTTTCGGAGATTCTCTGTCCTAGACGGGCGGAAACGAAAATCCATGACCTGTTGACACGGTTTTGATCACATGGACCTTAATGACCATATAGTATTTGGTCGTTCACCGTTAGATCTAGGCTTATTAAAATCCTAAGGTGGTGATTCACAGCTTAGATTTAATAAGCCTAAATCTAATGGTGAATGACCAAATTCATTTGGTCATTAAGGTCCATGTGAACACCGCTGCCCGTCGACAACCCTACTTACCTATATATTAACCTAGTACTTGTCATATTTGCTCCTGCTTTTGCATGCTAATAATCAGTGATAAGTTAAATCTGTCCTAGAAATCAGAAGATCATGGATAGTGAGCATAAGGCAATAAGTGATGAAGTTTCAGATGATATAAACAAGTTAGTGCAAACCTTGAGGAGGAAGACAGAAATGCTGAAATATAACAAAACCTTGAGGAGGAAGTCATCACATTGGGGCATTTATCGAGTTTCCCCACGTTTACGTGACTTAAACAAGAAAGCATATACCCCAGAAGTAGTTTCAATTGGGCCATATCATCATGGAAAGCATGAACTCAGAGTAATGGAAGAGCATAAAAGAAGGTATTTAGTTGATTTTCTTCAACGATGTGAGATAAGCCTGGAGGAATACATTGAAAGCATTCAGGAACTTGAGGTACCTTTGCGTAATGTTTATGCCGAAATCATTGAACATTCCAGGGTGAAATTTATTGAGATTATGGCAGTAGATGGTGCTTTCTTACTTGAGTACTTTCTGAAAGGTTTTTCTGGAGACTGCTCTAGTAATGATCACATACCGAATAGACAACGGTTGGCTCTTGATGTAAGGTATTGTTAGAACTTCATGCCATAAAAATACTGTAGAAATACTCAAACATTAGTGATAAAGAAAACAAGATATAAGATAATAAATAAATATATACATGTAAATATACATCTTAATTCGACTTTGACAACATTATATGACCGTTTAGAGTGATTACTAGTCATTGAAAATCAAATTGCATAGTGAAAGAGCATGTTAGTTCATGAACAGGTGCAACCTCTTCACATTCATTTTACAATCGGCCCTGGGCCAGTCATGTCTTTTGCAAGCATTTTGCTTGCAACCGTGGCATGATTTGGCGCTCCTAATCTAGGCCGGTCGTGTCTTTTACAAGCATTTTGCTCGTAACCATGATATGATTGACGCTCTCAACCTGGATCGGTCATGCCAAGTTCACAACTAGGCACATTTTGCCTAGATCCATTTCATTACCGGCCCTCTTAACTTGGGACAGTTGTGACTTTTGCAAGCATTTTGCTTATGATCGTGGCATGATTGACTGCTCTCAACCTGGACCGGTCATGCCTCGTTCACAATTGGGCACGCTTTGCCTAGATCCATTTCATGACACGGACCCTCTTAACTTAGGCCGGTCGTGACTTTTGCAATGCTTGTAACCATGGCATGATTTGGCGCTCCTAACTTTGGGCGGTCATGTCTTGTACAAGCATTTTGCTCGTAAATGTGGTATGTTTGACGATCTCAACCTGGACCAGTCATGCCTCGTTCACAACTAGGCACAATGTACCTATATCCATTTCATGACCGGCCCTCTTAACTTGTGCTAATTGTTCTTCAATTATTTCATAATTTTTCATTTCACTCTTAAAATATTTAAGTTTTTTCCTTAGCAATTCCTAACATGTTAATATCTAACAGGTATGACATACTGATGATTGAAAATCAACTTCCCTTCTTCTTGCTTGAGTTCTTGTTTGAGCTCCTTAAAAAGCCTCAACCAGATGGTGGACTTTCCTTGACAAAAATAGTGGTCAAAGGTTTAAAGGATGCAACCGGATGGGAATGGTTAGCGATCGATAATATCATAAATGGAGATATGGAAGTAAATAGAGATATGGAAGCAGAGCATCTTATTGACTTTCTAGACATTTGCCAGCAACACTCATATGTAGCATCGGATGAGAGAAGAGAATGTGAAAGTCTAACTACACCCACCATCTCAGAGCTACACCGAGCAGGAGTGAAGTTTAAACCCAGTTCAAGCAAGTGGTTGTATGATGTGAAGTTCAATAATGGGATTCTAGAAATTCCAAACCTAAAATTGGGAGATGGGCAGACAATAGTTATGAGTAATTTACAGGCATTTGAGCAGGGGCATTTTACTTACAAGTATATGAATGCTTATACTTACATTATTGATATGCTTATTAACAATGAGGAGGATGTGGAATTACTGGTTAAAAATGGAATTGTAGAAAATTGGTTGCACGATAACCGTGCCGCGGCGGCTATGATCAATGATCTTGGCAAAGGATGCTTAGTAACGAGTTACGATCTCCATTTTGCTGGTCTTATTCAAGATCTCAATGCCTACTACAAGAAGCCTTGGAATAAGTGGAAGGCCACATTGAAGGAAAAGTATTTCAGTAGTCCATGGACTGTCATCTCTGTTATTGCTGCTGCTTTTCTCTTGCTTCTTGCTATAATACAAACAGTAATGTCCACCCTTCAGATTGTTTAGCTTTAGCTATTCAAATTTTCGACATGGATTTATTGGGTAAATTACACCCATTGCCCCTCAACTTTTCTCTCACTTTCTTTATGGTCCCTGAACTTCAAAACCATACATAAAAGCCTCTAAACTTTGCCTTTACTAACATAAAAGCCCCTATACCCGTTGACCAAGGTGAACACTTCAATAGAAGGTACTTCATTGTAGAGCTGATAGAAATGATATTCTAAACAATTTTAATTCTTGCACTTTTTGGTTTTGAAGTCATTTAGGTGTTGTTTAGTTAAAAGAGAGAAAATTGTTTAGAGAGAAGCTCCAAAAATGGTGATTTGGATAATCGAAAATGGTGGTTCCATAGGAAATGGGGTTCTAAACAACTTTAATTCTTGGACTTTTCAATTTTGAGATCGTCATTGATGATGTTGACTTGGTCAATGGTAAAAGAAGCTTCTATGTTAGTAAAAAGAGCAAACTTCAAGGGCTTTTATGTTATGTTTTGTTTTGAAGTTCAGAGAAGAGCAAAGTGGAGGTGCCATCATGAGTGTAATTCATCCTGGATTCGTTCTATATATATTTATGTTCACTCTTATAAGATTTGTATGAAAAATAAACTATTCGCAAGAATTTGAGTTCCATTTCTGCGCAAGGTTAAATATTGGTACAGAAACATGTTTGCATGATTAAATTTTCTTGCACAAGATTTCTTGCTTATCTAAGTGGTAAAGTATCCCTAAATGATAAATGTCAAGGATACTAGCAATACAACTTCCCAAATATGTTGCTACCAGCCTCCCAAACAATGCTAACGATTAGCTCCTAGAAAGTAGCAATCCAGTTCAAATTTGCTAGCAATCATTTTGTATAAATAGGTTAAACCTTTCAATGAGATAACAGATTTCTTCTCTCTAACAACTGTATCCAGATTCTCTCTCTCTAAATTTGTCATGGTATCAGAGCCATTTAGGCTATTTTGAATTTTTGGTTTCTTTACTGTGTTTTTCTTTCTTGGGTTATTTGGAATTCTGGTTCTTTGCGATTTTTTGGGTTATTTGTTTTGGTTGGCCATCTTCTTGTTTTCTATTTGGCATTGAGTTATGTCGTCTTCACAGACCAATCAGACTTCGGGCAAGAATTATTCAGCATGGGAGTTTCAGCTCCGGATGTTTTTGAAGGGGAAAGAGCTTTGGGGTCATATTGACGGGTCTTCTCCTTCCCCTGAGGAAGATAAAGCACGCAATGAATGGTAGATAAAGGATGCCCGAATTTTATCCTGGATTCCTGGATCATAGGCTCTGTTGAAGTTCATATGGTGAATAGTTTGAGCTCCTTTTCTACTGTCAAGGATATGTGGGATTATCTAAAGCATATATATCATCAAGATAACACAGCTCGTCGTTTTCAATTGGAACTTGAGATTAACAATTTCAGTGAAGGTAATCTTTCTATTGAGCAGTATTATTCTGGATTTCTTAACCTATGGAGCGAATATTCTGGAATTATTTGTGCAAAGGTTCCTAGCGAGGTTCTAGCTAGTCTTCAATCCATTCATGAAGATAGTCGTCGTGATCAGTTCTTGATGAAATTGAGACCTGCTCGGGCTGGATTGCTAAATAGAAACCCAGTTCCCTCATTAGATCTGTGTGTTGGTGAATTATTACGTGAGGAACAGAGATTGCTGCTCAAGGAAAGAATCGAGGAAAGAGACATCTGCAGTGCTACAGTTGCAAGGAATATGGGAATATTGCTTGTAATTGTAGTAAGAAATTTTGCAATTATTGTAAACAGACCGGGCATATTATAAAGGATTGTTCCACTCGTACAGAAAACCGTCGAATTAGAGGTTTACAAGTTGTTGTTCCGGGTGATCGTGGAGCTATACCTCCATCTGCACCATATCCCACTGTTAACCAATCTACTATCACTCCAGAGATGGCCCAACAAATGATTTTATCTGCATTTTCTGCTCTAAATCTTCAAGGGCAAGGTAAAAATGTTCTTTCTTCTTGGCTTGTTGATTTTGGCGTATCTAATTACATGATTGGCTCTTCCCATTTTTTACAAAATCTTCGAAAATATACTGGGACACAAAATATACAGGTTGCTAATGGCAATGATATTCCCATTACCGTTGTTGGTGATATTGGTTGGTGATATTGGACCTTCTTTTCGCAATGCGTTTGTTTCTCCTGAATTATCTACTAATTTAATTTCAGTCGGTCAATTGGTGGATAATAATTGTAACGTGCATTTCTCTCGTGATGGTTGTCTTGTGCATCAGGTGTCGGGGAAGGTGATCGCGAGGGGACCTAAAGTGGGCAGATTATTTCCATTGCAATTTTCTATTCCTAGCACTTTATCTTTAGTTTCTCATGTTGTTGAAAGTAAGGCTGAATTTTGGCATAAGCGGTTAGGCCACCCAAATAATGTGATACTGAAAAATTTGATGCAACGTGGGTTTCTTGGAAATACAGCTCAGTCTTCTAGCCATATATTGTCTTTTGATTGTTCTACTTGTAAATTGGGAAAAAGTAAGACATTGCCTGTTCCTGTTTGTGGTAGTCGTGCTACAACTTGTTTTGCAATACATAGTGATGTTTGGGGTATTACTCCTATACTTTCACATGGGCAGTATAAATACTTCGTAACATTCATCGATGATTATAGCCGCTTTACTTGGATATACTTTTTACATTCCAAAGCTGAGGTTCTAACTTCCTTTCGTGCTTTTGTGGCCTTTGTTGAGACACAATTTTCAACATGTATCAAAGTTTTACGCTTTGACAATGGTGGAGAATATATGTCACATGAGTTTCAAGATTTTTTGCAACAAAAAGGTATTGTATCTCAGCGGGCATGTCCTTACACTCCTCAACAAAATGGAGTGGCTGAGCGAAAGAACCGTCACTTGTTAGATATGGTTCGCACATTGCTTTTCCAGTCTTTAATTCCATCTAAATTTTGGGTGGAAGCTTTGTCTACTGTAGTTTATTTAATTAATCGCCTTCCTTCTCCACAGTTGAATTTTGATTCTCCTTATTATCGCTTACTTGGTATGCACCCTAATTATCATACACTCCGTACATTTGGTTGTGTGTTTTGTTCACTTGCCTTCTCATGAGTGTCACAAGCTTACCGCTGAATCGGTTCGGTGTGCTTTTATGGGTTATAGTACTGCTCATAAGGGGTTTCTATGCTATGATGTTGCTGTCAATCGCATGCGTGTTTCTAGAAATGTAATTTTCTTCGAACATGAGTACTATTTTGAACAATATGTTTCTCCTTCACCCTCTGTTCTTCTTCCTCACTTTGATGACATCTCTCGGTCCATTGAGCGTTTTAAACCAGGTATGGTCTATCAGTGAAGACAGTCCCCTCCATCCTCACATGTCCTTCCCGACCCTGATCCACCTTCAACCTCAATGGTTCCTTGACGAAGCACGCGTGTCCGTCATCTTCCTGCTAGGTATGGTTACTCTGCCACTTTATCTCATACTACAGTGCCAACTTCTTATTCTCAGGCAGCTACACAACCATGTTGGGCTAAAGCAATGCAAGAAGAACTTATGTCTCTTCAAGAGAATCATACATGGGATCTAGTTCCTTGTCCTACTGGTATTCAACCCATTAGTTTTAGATGGGTGTTTTCCGTTAAGCTCCGCTCTGAAGGCTCACTCCGGTCGCAAAGATGACAAATGTCCGACTTGTTCTTGCTCTTGTTGCTTCAAAAGGATGGCCTTTACGATAAATGGATGTTAAAAATGCCTTTTTACATGGAGATTTTCAAGAAGATGTGTACATGACTCCACCACTTGGGTTATTTTCTACTCCCTCTTCTGATGTTTGTAAGTTAAAAAAGTCTCTCTATGGTTTGAAACAGACCCCTCGAGCTTAGTTCACTAAATTTCATGATGCTCTTCTTAGTTTCACTTTTGTTCAAAGTCAATATGATTCCTCCTTGTTTCTGTGCCAAACTTCTCGGGGAATCGTCTTGCTTCTTGTTTATGTTGATGACATTACGATGCATTTCATATGAAAGACTTGGACCCTTTACACTATTTTTTAGGACTTGAAGTGTGTTCTACCTCTGCTGGTACTTTTAGATCAACATAAGTATACTCAAGAGCTTATTTTTTTGGCTGGTCTTCAGGATGGTCGTTCTTCTAATACACCGATGGAAGTGAATGTTAAATATGGTCGTGATGAGGGTGATTTTCTTTCTGATCCTTCTTTGTATTGGCGACTTGTAGGAAGCCTTAACTATCTAACTATTACTCGTCCAGATATTTCATTTGTTGTTCAACAGGTTAGCCAATTCATGCAAGCTCCTAGACATCTTCATTTGGCTGCTGTCCGTCGAATCATTCGTTATTTGCTTGGCAGTTCTGCACGAGGCTTGTTCTTTCCAACCAACTCTCCAATTCGCCTTGTTGCTTATAGTGATGTTGATTGGGCCGCGTGTCCTGATACTTGCCGATCCATTACTGGTTGGTGCCTGTTTCTTGGTCCTTCATTAATTTCTTGGAAGAGCAAAAAGCAAGATCGTGTATCTAAATCCTCCACTGAGTCTGAGTATAGAGCTATGTCATCTGCTTGTTCGGAAATTCTTTGGTTTCGCGGACTATTGGCTGAGATTGGCTTCTGTCAAACTGATTCTACACCTCTCCATGCCGATAACACAAGTGTTATTCACATTACAGCTAACCCAGTCTTTCATGAGCGCGATTGTCATTCTATTCGTGAGGCATACGATTCACAATTTATTTCTCTTCCGCACATCTCTACTAAGCACCAAACTGCAGATATATTTACTAAGGGTCTTTATAGTGGACGACATCAGTTTCTTCTTCACAAATTGATGCTTTTGGACCGGCCAACATCAATTTGAGGGGGGATATCAGTGTGTACAACGGTATATTAATGATAGACAACTATAATTACTGCTGTAAATTAATAATCTCTATAATTAGGTGGTAGTTGGCTCTCCTTAATTAGCCCTCTTAATTAGCTCTTAGAAAGTAGCAACCCCGTTCAAATTTGCTAGCAATCATTTTGTATAAATAGGTTAAACCTTTCAATGAATGGCAGATTTCTTCTCTCTAAGAACTGTATCCAGATTCTCTCTCTCTAAATTTGTCATAATTCACCCTGGATTAGTTCTATATATATTTATGTTCACTCTAGGGGTGTTCAAACTTGGATTGGGTGGGTTACAATTAGATTTTTACCCAACCCATGTAAGGATACTACTTCATGGGTTGGATGGGTTGTGGTGGGTTATGTGGGTTGGAATAATTCCTTTTTAGATGGTTTGGGTGGGTTGGGTTATATGGGTTATAGTGGGTTCAAACTTATTTTGTTTCTTTACTATTTTTTTATTTCAAATAGTGTAGGTTAAATACTAAAAAAGTTAAATTGACATTATGTGGTTTAAAATATATTTTTGTTCTTTTTACTTTTATCGAACCACAAATCTCAAATAATAAAAAGTAATAATAAAATATAAGGATAAAGATTAAATTTGACCCCAACGTTTACAGAAAAGTGTAGATTTGATTCTAATATATGAAATAATATAATTTTATCTCTAACGATTCTAAGCAATATCAATTTTATTCTTACATTACTGAAAATTTGAAAATCCTGATTTGACTGTTATTTAAATGTTATATCGAACTTTTTAAATTTTAATTATGTCTAAGATATATAGTGCGTTACAAACATAACTACAAAAAACATATTAAAATTTTAATAACTAAGTTTGTTACATATGACCAATTAAAGTTGACTTGAGT